>NW_026015766.1:0-36680 GCF_020379485.1 Brassica napus
CTCAAAACTATATCTGTTTGTCTGTTGATGAAGGTTGTCACTCTTAAAAATGTCTTTTGAGCTCACATTTGATGATATTTGTTCTGTCTCATTTTACCAAAAAAAATATTTGTTCTGTCTCTGTAGATTGATTCCATGTCTGATCCATCCATTGTTTGGTTTTAATATTTGAGATGAATGTTTGTGTGTCTGAAGCCTAAAAAGCTTATTTCTTTGTTCATTGTCTTTTGGACGATGTGGTTTGGTGTATGTTTAGTATACAAGTCAAGTTACACGGGCAAACACAATTTTTTCTAAGGATGCTCTATTTGATTAGTTCTTTGTAATTGTCTTGTGATCCTCCTTCTTCCCCGTCTATTTGACATATAAGCATATACATAATTATTCATACAGGCTCCTGGCATGAATTATTCATTACAGCTTTGGAGTTGTACTCTGGGAGCTTGCCACCGAGAAGATCACATGGGAAACTCTCAACGCTATGCAGGTATCATTTCTTATAGATAGAATCATAGAAGGATGAAAAGAAAGCCGCTTCCAGTTGCCGACTGATCCTAAAAATCTCAAACTTGGGCAAATTTTATTTATAAGTACATAATATGTTTTCTATCAGCTGAGCTCAAAATTGGATCAAACGTGTGTATTTTCAATGTGTAAATGTGTGTGTGTATTTTAACAGAACAATTTTAATTTTCCTTTTTTAAGAACCTTTGTTTAGAAAAACTACCAATGAAGCATAGAAAGTAGGTGTTTCTTAACTAAAATTTTTAACTTAACATTTATTATTAAAAAGTCATTAAGAAACCCAAATGGGGTTATAGGGTTTAATCATGCTCTTATTTAGGGTTGAAAGAAAAAAGTTTTAAGCAGAACAAATTCAAACCAACAGAACCAGATTAATTTGAAAAGCCTGATCCCAAAACAAACAACCACACTTGATCAAGGAAAGGTTCAAGGCTGATCCCAAAAAAAACAACCACACTTGATCAAGATAGAACTAGAACATTGCGTGAACAACAAGAAATTTCAAGGCTGATCCCAAATCAAACATTACACACACTTGATCGAAACAGAACAAGAACAATTCGGGAACAACAAGGAATGTTGAAGGCTGATCCCTAAACGAACACTTCCCAGATCAAAATAAAACAAGAACAATGTGCGAACAACATGGAAAGTTCAAGGCTGGTCCTAAAACAAACACAACACGCACTTGATTCAAAATAGAAAAATAACAATGCGTGAACAACATGGAATGTTCAAGGCTGATCCTAAACGAGCACTACAAAAAATGAAATAAAACGAGAACAATGCGTGAACAACAAGAAAATTTCAAGGCTGATCCCTAAACAAACATTGAAGTAACTTGTGTTTTATTTTTATTAGTTGTTTTTTACGAACTCTCTTAGCTTTGAGAAGTGGCTTTAATTGGCATCAAAACAACTTGTGTTTTAAGGTACCAAAGGAGTGATTAGGTTCACTCCTAACGTGATATAAGAAACCCAGATAGATAGATTCCAAACTAAAAATCGTACTGTGGATAAACGCAGTGCTGTGTCTAGGTGTTTGGGGGCCTAAGCCTAGAGTAAATATATATAGAAATTTTATATGAAATATTTTTAGTCATCGATATGCAAAATAGATGTGTTTTAGTTTGCTTTGGATCTCTAATGGTATATCCATTTTCTATATTTATTTTGCTAATTCTCATTGTTTAGAATTATTTTCCTTGAAAGATTAATAATAAAATCCAGCGTAAAAAAAAGTTACAGTAAAAACGTTTCCATAATTAAGAATAAATATCTATTACATAAAACTTTACAAACAATTATGTATTTAATATTTATAATTCATATGAAAAATTGAACATATTATTTCTTATAAGAATACACACTACATAGTTTATTAAACCAAAAATACAAGATTTGAAATTATTTATGAAGATTTTATAATTATTTAATTAAATATGTGCTTATTTAGATATGTTAAATGGTAAGCTTATAAATGTATAACTACAATGGTAAAAATAAAATCATACCAGCTAAAAGAAGTTATAATTCAAAGTCTAAAAATTAAATAAAGAAAATAATAGTTTTACGAAGATAGACGATAAATTAAATCTAAAAGTCTAAAATAATATGAAATAAATCTAAATAGCATAAATAAATTATTGTTTAGTCCTAAACTAAGAGAAGTCTATATATATACAATATAACCAATTGAAAGAGCGATTAAAATGGGGCCCCTAAAATGTGTTATACAATTGGGGTTTAAGGCAGTTGTCTTTATCATAAGAAGGTAAGCACACCTCTGGATAAACGCAGACGTAGAAGATGACAAAGAAGATAGGAAGGATCAACTTGAAAGACTGGGTTTAAATGCAGAGCTCTTGTATGAACTTGAGCGATATAATAGATTGAAGAAAATAGTTTATTGATCGTAAGTTTAGAGATTGCGGCAAGGCTACATTCCCCCGATTTCCATAAAACCGATTAGACAATGTAAGCACAATTACTTACTTGGCTCATAAATTACTAGTATTAACCAATTTCAATATCAAGTCTTTATTTCAATTTTTACGAATACAAACAAATATCAAATATTAAAATAAAACAATTATTTGGCGTCGTTAGTTGTAACCTATTATTTATTATATTTTCTTACTTTTGAATAAAAAATTATCTAAAATGCAATTCTTTCAAATAGCATCTTTTAAAAAAAATTTTATTAAAAGAACTAGAAAAATTAGCGAAAGATATTTCATTAAAAAGGTAAAAGACTCTTTTACGTATTTCTTTATGAATAATAATATAAAAAAATTTAAAAATAATTTTATTGTAGTTTCAGACTATATGTTTTCAAATTCAAACTTCTTATTAAAAAAATTTGAAACTTATTTAATTTTACAAAAAAAAATTCAAATTTTATTTTTAAAACTATTTTTTAATTTTTATTTTGAAAATTTTAATATTTATTTTGAAAAGTTTTAAACCCCACCCCAAATTTTCACTTCTCTTATGAAATCTATTTTGACAATTTTCTTTGTTGTGTATTTTTTTGGTGAAAAGAAACTAAAAAAGAAACATTCTAGTGAATTTCTCTACTCTAGACGATGGTAGAATAGTTCTTTATACAATAAATGAATTAAACAAAGCTGGTTTATTTATAGAAATTTTTTTTAGGTTTTTCTTTTATGAATGGATGTGGATGAAAATCTTTTTAAAAAATATTTTTTCTCTCTTTAAATTATTATAGGTTGACCTAAAACATATGAGAATTTATTTGTTATATAAAATTAAGATTTTTCGAATTTATGTGCAAAGTTTAAGTAGTTTTTTTTTTAATTCAAAATTTTATTAAATCTTTTATAATGAAACACATCGTGGATTACAAAAGCTGGCTGGAAATAGTAATATCTCCGGAATCAATAGTCCAAAAAAGAGAGACGATAATAATAAGGTAGGATAATACGAGAAATGGGCATTAGAGAGCCACATGTACTAAAGCTGAAACTGATGGACTGATCATAACACGCAGACATTTATCAGGAACATGAGACCGAAGATAACCAAAGAACCAATGACATAGGCAACCCAACCCTGAAGGGTACACCAAGCCAAAACAGGCCCAACATCGGTAAAAGCACGTGCGAGGATAAACTTACAACCAGAGACTGTTGCAAACCGGAACCAAGGCAGAATCAAGTCAAAACCAAACACCTGGGCTCAAGGATCCATGAACTTGAAATGTTAAAAGGAAAAACAGCAGCGAAGATTTACAGGTCTTACACGCAGACACTCGTTAAGCAGAATAGCGATCTACAGAACTAAAATTGGTCACCTCCTCACAAGAAAAGACCTGCAAATCAAACCCATTGCTTCGTTTTGAAACACTCACCCAATCCATAGTGGATAAAGAAGAGGTCTAGAAGATACCTCCACAGCAAGTATACCTCACACCGACGAATCCAAAAAAAGTTAGAACAAGGCGAAAACAAATTGACCATAACAACAAGCGCCGGAAAAAAACAGAAGCACCACAACCCATATCTAAAGCAGCCCTCGACTTGACAACAACTGATGAAACCCCACACTACATAAAGGAGGGTCAGCGACAAAAGAATCGCGAAAGAACCATAACAAGAGGTTTGAGATGAGTCACACCAACGAGAAAGAGACCCTCATCCAAAAACACCATAAACCATATAAAACCTAGATCAAAATTAAAGAGAAAAAAGAGATCTTCTCTCACATACGTCTAGGCCTGGGATTTATTATCCGAGATCCGGATTCGATCCGAGATCCGCTCCGGATCCGCTCCGAAAATAGGATATCTGGGGTGCCCGGATCCGAATCCGGATAGTAAAATCTTGGATCCATCCAAACCGGATCCGGATATCTTAATTGTTAGGTCCGGATATCTGGATCCGGATCCGTACTTTTAAAACACATTAACTTTTTAAATTTCATTAATATTTATATTTTATATAATAATATTTATACAGAAATTAATTTTGTAATATTATATTATAGTTTTTACAATATTATAGACATATATATATATATATATATATATATATATATATATATATTATAAATCTTGTATAAATATTTCATTTATGTATTATTTTTAAAATTTTAGTTTTCAAAAAAAATATTATTTTTAATTATTTTTGCGGATCTGGATATCCGCGGATAATAGAATATAGAGACGGATATCCGAAATCCGGATATCCGGAAACCACAAATCCGGATCCGGATATTAAATCCACGGATCCGACGGATCCGGATCCGGATCCGGATACCCTAAATTTCCCGGATATCCGGATCCGTCCCAGCCTTACATACGACAATGAGGAGCATGGCCAACCACAGAGAGAAATCGTCGACTATGGAATTTTCTTTTTCTTTTCTCTCTTGTGTGGCCGGCTTCTGTAATGATTGAACAAGTTTACTTCAAAACTTTCTTTTTTCTTTTAAGAAAAGTTTAAGTAGTTAAATAAACGAATAACTTTTAAATAATTATCAAGAAATTTATAAGTAGTTTACAATTAACAAATAGTAAACACAACAAGTAATCAGCAAATATGTTATTTTTTAATAAATAGTTAAAATTACAACTATTTGTTTTTATATAAATCCAAATTTCCATAACTAAAACAAGTCGGACCAAATAAATATAAGAAATGGCAATTACTTGTCTTACGCACAGAGTCGTTGCTTGTCTGAATGACAAAAATAAAATGAAAATATGATACGAAACTGCACCTAGTGCAAAAAGAGACATGCTCAATGACACGATGGTAACTTAGAGCCTTAGATACTAAAAACCCATATGTGTAAGAGCTCAAGTGCTCAACTTAAGCTGCCCAAGTCATCAAACAACATCGTAGAATGACAGAGGAGTTATAGTGGCTGACGACTCGGCCTTCTGCTCCTCAGCTAGAGCCTCAAGCTCAGCACACTTTTGCTTCAGCTTCAGTAACTTCTCCTCTGTTACTTGGAGTATGGCTAAACCAGACACCTCTTTCTCCTTCATTTCTTTTACTTGGTCCAGCTTCTTCTCCAACCAATCCACACTAAACCCTGAATCTTTCACATAAGTCAGTGCAATCTCTGCTCCGATAAGATCCTCATTGGAGAGATCTTCAAGTGGTTGACACAGTGTCTCGATTAAGCTGAGAAGGGAATTCATGCAAGAATTTCTCAGAAGTTGGTTCTTTGCACGAAACCTTACTGCAATGTCTGGATGTCTCTCAAACAGTCGCCTCACAGATTCTACCTGCAAGTGGAGACAAAAAGAAAAATGAAAATGTCTTGTAAACAAGAATATGTATACAGAGAGCTTACTTGTGAAGGCAAAACATTAAACCCATTGACATCCATGCTTTCATTTATCGTTGAAGTTTCCTTGAGAAAGACGCAAGAATCTTTATTTCCGACAGTATCCGGAATTGGCCCTTCAAGTTTCACACTCTCTTGCCATTTGTTCTTTCTCAGATCGATGACATTAACTAACATGAACCTGGCCCAAGAAGACAATTCTTGTTTGCATGACAGCATTTTCATTCTCTCAAAATATGCATCCATAGGGACCTTAGCTTTGTCATGATCGATCATAACTCCTATCGTACACATTAGCTTACACAGAGCTTCTATGTTCTCTTCATGTGGATCCTCCTGATCATACCCGAGCAACTTTTGGATGCATGCGTGCATGATTCTCTCAGTCAACATCTTTTTCTTGTATAACTCACCAATAAGTCTAATATTACATAGCATTCTCCTCCGAACATTGAGTCTCTTCTCTTCTCTTTCCTGCTCAGTTTGTCCTTCTTCACCAACTCTACCAACTCTACTGGCCTCCTCCTCTTCTCTCTCTCCTCTCTCTCCTCTCTCAAACTCCTTTTGACATTTATTGAGAAACAATCTTTTGAAGCTAATCTTTTCACCATTCCACTTGAAGTCAGGTAACGCCCCAGACAGATGAAAACACAAATCTGCATACATCTCACAGAAGGTAGGCTCCATCAAGGCTTTGTCAAATATCTGTGAAACTACACCAATAAGCGTAACAGCGTTGTCGATGTTGACACTTTTAACTTGCTCCAACAGTTTCTCAAAGTTTTGCGGGGTCAACTTGTTCAATATGCCCTTAAATTTCCATTGTTTTGCTTGTTCTACAACTGCACCTACTTGGTATTTTCTCTCGGCTTTGTGCAGCACCTGCACAGGAGTATGGGGAGAAGAAAAAGGTCCTTTTTGTTGGCCCAACTGAGGATGAATCTGAGCCCCCATAGGAGTTGCAAAACCATGTCCCTGAGCCTGATGCATCGGATGTGATGGTGGTAGGTCCTGGAAAAACACCTGCTGCTGGATTTGAAGTGTATTTCCCGTAGATAATGTCATCTGAAACGAGGCTGGAGCCACATTGGGAGGCTGCATGTGCATATTGGGGCCACCGAAATGCATAGGGTGAGGAACCTGAGGATCCTGATCAGGTGTCTGCAACGAAGGAATGCGGATATTTGTAACTGGTGACTTCTGCATATGACTTGGAAGGGATATATGTTGGACTTGGACATCTGTTTTTTCACTTGATGGACTGTTCCCCTCTTTCTTCAGCTGATTATCTGCAGCCTTATTCAGTAAATCCTGTTTAGGTCCCCAAACTGTCACCTGCATACAATGTGTATATTTAAGAGAGGAATTCAATAAAATAGTGGAATAGAGTCACCAAATTAGTTGAGATTAAAAAAAAACAGTGCATCAAGCTACTCAAACAAAAATACAAAGTGTGGAACTGTGCACGTTTCTGCTCATCCATATAGGAAGGTGCTAAGCTAGTTCGTACATGAATCTAGAAAACCAATAGGGCATATGATTTAGGTTATGTAGATGGGATAAATCAAACCAAAAAAACGTAAGGAAGGAACAGAGCAAAATACCTTCATTAAGTCAGGACCAAGTGAAAAAGGATCTCCAGGAGCTGAAAACATTATTAAAAAACATACATTTATAGATGTACAGAAGAATCTAGTCACGCACTAACACACCCCAGAAAAAAAAAAAAATAGTCATCCTACCTTTAGCTGTGTTCAAGGTGGTAGACTGCGAAGTAGGAGCCTTTGGAATAGCTCCACCGGACGCTCCTGCAACTATAAGTATATAACAAAAAAAAAAAAAGGTGGAGCTAACCAAAAGGAGCAATGTTGAAAAACACCTTTCCGTGATCAAAGATCATACCTTGAGAACGAGACTGTACATTGGGACCATTGTGATTGTCCGGAACTGAATGATTCACCCTAGGCTGATGCCATCCTTGAGCATTGTTAGGCTTCTCAAGACTGCCACTAGAAAAAAAATACCCAAAAAGGTTGAAACATTCTCGAGCCTCTCTAGTTGTAAAGAAAATGAAAAAGTCAACGAATTGATCGAATACCTGCGTTTAGAGGATGAGCAAGGATCAACGTTGGTGGAAGAGTCGGTCACAGCTCCGGTGCCGGCTCCCCTACCGTAACCGGCGGGGGAAG
Source organism: Brassica napus (assembly GCF_020379485.1). Classification (NCBI taxonomy): domain Eukaryota; kingdom Viridiplantae; phylum Streptophyta; class Magnoliopsida; order Brassicales; family Brassicaceae; genus Brassica; species Brassica napus. The sequence goes on from NW_026015766.1 coordinate 8,033, forward strand.
ATCGGTGTGGTTGTTGCTGCTGCTGATGGTAGCCGGTGGATCGCCTAGTTCTCCGGTATTGAATATCGCTTCTGTCGGATGTTGACTGATTGTAGGACATCTGAGACCAAGTAACACGTTAAGACCGAGAACTCGAGTGATTAGTAGAGAAGAAAAGGTCACCTTAGAGAGCTGAAATCTGATAAGCTAACAGTTCCCTCGCATTCATTCTTGAGAAGGTAAAGTCACTCGAGCATAATTAAAGGAAGAAGAAGAGTTCAGAGGGTCCCTTTCTACTTTTAATTTCGAAACTTTTTTAAAGCAAAAATGTAAATTACATATATATCCTCAACCCTGATATACCAAACTATATAAAAACATACTACTACATGTAATCTTTTATAAAATATTTGTTAAATAATTTTTTTTGAAAAAAACTGTTTTTTAATAATATGTATTTTTAAAGATTTTATCAAACTAAAATTGTAAAAGCATTTAATTTTATCAATTTAAATATGATACATACTAAATGACTCATCCGCACCAATGCGCGGAAATGAATATAAAAAAAAACTAAAAAATATTTTAGGTAATATTTTATTAATTTTAATTGTATTTGTTTGTGTATTTTTATGTTATTTTAATTAATTTAATTTATAAGTTTTTTATTTGCGGTGTTTTAATTTTTTTCTGCAATAAATTTAACTTAGCCATGATACTTATTTCTAAATTCGAAGATCCTCAGTGTAAAAGTTAGTCTTAAATATGTTAACTATTTTCAATTCACCTTTTACGAGGTGTTTCTCGAACTTCATAATTAACAAAGTCATTGTCTTTAGTTATTGCATGAAAAATATTCTTTTTCTTCAATTTTGATTTTAATAATTGTAGGATTAGCAGAAGTTGAAAATGTGAGTTTTAAAATGATCTTATCATTAATAAAAACCATCTCAACAGAAACATCTTCTTTAAGATATTTTTTCTAAAACCTCATGATGCTTATTTATTTTGATCGTGCATATCTGTAAAGAATAACGAATTTTTTTTATGGAACCCATGGGAGTTGTTTTCCTACAAACGAAATACATAATTTTTGAAAATTTTCTGTGAACAATTAATGATTGAATGATAGTTTATATTTATGTTGATTGTTAAATTGTTTAGATTTATGAAATCAGTTGTTTATTTATATAGATTTTGGATGCATTCAAATAATATTAGGAGTAAGGATTTATAGTGTAAAAATAAAAGAAAACTCCATAAAATTGTGCAGATGTTTTTTTGTAAAAATAAAAAAATTGTATAACTACAAAAAGGTATAAACACATAGTTTCCTTTTTATTAAGAAAAGATATATTTAAGATATATTTTATTTTTAATATCCCAAGATACTTTTTAAATATAAGGAAAAAGTTTATATAACTTGAATTTGTATACAAGGAAAATTTGTTTTTATTAGTCACATGTGTCAAATATATTAAAATATTGTATTTGAATAGTAAAAATATTACATTTTTATACAAAATTCCTTTTTCACAATTTTATTAATAAAAACGAAAAAAAACAAAAAAATGTATAAATATTGTCTTTTATATGAAATTCCTTTTTGATAACAATTTAGTTATAAAAGCAAAGTATCAAATAGAAAGAAAAAAATAATATTAATAATGGTAATTATAATAATAAACTCAATTTATTAAAGGTATCAACGTAATAAACCATCGTAAAATTTAACGTGAGCGCGCCACGTAAGAAAGTGACTCCTCAAATAATATTATAGAGATTTCCTATAATTATGATATTTTTAAAATATTTTATACACTATAATATCTTTTAATTTGAAAATATATTAAATGAAACTTTATACTCATTTGATTTTATGATTATTTGTATTTTGATATAACAAAAGAAAATTAAACTGTTGATCAAAACAATTTCAATGTGAGAGTTTTAACAGTTTAGTAATTTATAGTCGTTTTTTTTATTTTAAATTTAACATATCATAATGTAATTGTTAAATTTGTTTTAATAATATAAAATTAAATAAAAATGATAGAATATATATAATTTGTTAACAAATCTTTACTATTCAAAATTATTAATTTTCATATATATATATTAATCATATTAGGTAATTTTGTATCTTTTATTTACGAATAAAAGAATAATAACTTTTTTGTAGACTACTAATTAATTTAATGGTTATTTAGCAAAAACTATATTATATGTTTAGATGGACGAACTAAATTCTCTAAAGATTTTAAGAGTCATTATAGTAATATATTACACGCATTAGGTTAAGATCGGCGCCTTGCGCGGGATCAACATTATATATGTAAATTATTTTATGTATTAAATATTTTTACATATTATGAAATAATAAATATATATTAAATAATTAAAAGTCAGTAACTACTAAATATATAATTAAATTGGTGCGAACATATAAATAAATTTTATTAATCAAAAAAATTTTTTTTTTATATTTGATAGGATATGTAATTAAATTTAAATGATACTAACATAGATAATATATTTTAGTATATTTTTAATATCAATGTCTATTAAATAATGATTTCTACTCATATAGTTTTTTTGATCATTTGTATCTTTTATAGAAAAAAATTTAAATTACTGATAACAAAATTTTCAATGTGGGATTAATAGTTTTAGTAATTTATAATTTTAAGAAAATAAGTTGTCAATGATCGTTCAAAACTTTTATCAAAAAAATTGGTCAAAGTAAATTTTGAAACTAATATATTGTATTTTATGTGGTTTATAGTTTAATTTAAAACGATATATATATTAATCTTTATAACTAATTAAATTAGACTTTTTACTTATATAGTTTTTGTAATCATTTGTATTTTGTCATAACAAAAATTTTAAACCATGGATCATAAAATTTGAATGTGAGACTTTTAACAGTTTTACTAATTTATAGTCGTTTGTAAAAATTCAAAATATAACATATACATAAAAATCTAAATTTTTATTATATGGTTATTGTGGTTGTTTAATTTAATTATTAGTTTAAAATTAAACAAATATGATAGAAGATACACTATTTTTATCAAATCTTTATTATTCAAAATCATTAATTGTCATATATACTTTAGCCACATTAGTCAATTCCGTAAATTTTATTTAAGGAAATAATAAAGTACATTAATGATGAATTTATTGTTAGTTTAATAAAAAACTTATTATATAACTAGATGAACCAACATATTTCTCTAATGATTCTAAAAATCATTTTAATGATGACATGTGGCTACAAAAAGAAGTTGTAATGCTTCTCAAATAATCAGTATTTTTAAAACCGGACCGGAAGCTGAACCAGAAATATTTTGGGTCACAGTTCAATATGGTTCGACCGGGTCAAATCTGGTTCAATAATATGATTTAATATTTTTTTAGTATGTAAATATAAAAGTAATATTAGTAAACATGATGCATAGTTAAAATATAAATCAATTTTGAACATAAAATATTATAAATATAAATTAGTTTCTTGTTTATATGGATGATTTATAGATTTTCGATAGTTTTAGTGGTTTTTATTGGTTTAATAACTTTGAAAAATAATCCAGCTATGTGGCCGGTTCATGGTCGAACCAATTACTAGACCAACCCGGCTATATAACCGGTTCACGGTCGAACCCGGTCCAACCATCAGATCGGTCCGATTTTAAAAACACTGCAAATAATATATAGGGGATCTCTTACCTCACAAGTTGTAACGATTTTTAAATAATGTATGCCAGATTACATTTGATCAAAAAAATATATATGTAAAAGAGATTACCAGTCACATGTTTCTTTTTCTCCTCATTCTCTCTTTGTATCTCTCTTTCTTGTCTTTCCATGTTCTTTTACTTTCTTCAACGATTTACGAAATTTATCTCCCTCTTTCAATGTCTCTCTTTCTTTTTTCTTCTTTTCTTTTTCACCTTTTTCCACAATTTTGAATTTAATTGAAATCTTAATTTTGGGTTCATTCAAATTGCGGTGCATACGAAGAATTATGAAGTTTTTCTTTGGTTTATGTTTCAATTTGAAGAATAAACTGTGGCGGCTTCGACTTACATAACAGCAGAAGAGCATCAACCGTCAAAGATGACAAAACGATGTCCGGAGAATTCTGTTTATTTACTTAGTTATTTAGGTTTCATCTTCTACTTTCAACATTTTTTTGTATTTTTCTCAGTTTTCTTTGATTTCGGCCATGTTCCTTTACCTATCACGCGACATGCGACATGCGACTGATCGCAGGTGGTTATTCGTTTTGCTGTTGCGTAACACGCGACTTGCCATTGGTCGCATGTCACAAGTCGCAGGTTGTTGTTCGTTTTGATGTCGCGCGACTGATCGCACGACAAGTCGCAGGTTCCCATTCAAGTCGTCTGAAAAAACAGCGACTAAAAATTAAGAAAATTTTGATCGCGCCACTGGTCGTACGTCGCAGATCGCACGTCGCGCGACACAGAAACGAACATAGTTTTAGTTGCAGGTCGCAGGTCGCAGGTCGCAGGTCGCAGGTCGCAAGTCGTAGGTCGCGCGACACATAAACGAACGTAATCTTAGTCGCATGTCGCGCAGAACAAGGCCTTCACCTATATATTTGAATTCAGTAGAGCTGGTAGCACTCAGTATAACAACTTCACTAATGCAGTAATATGGTGTCAGAGCATCCTCAATAGCGAATTCTTCCATGAAATTCTCAAAATACATATATGTGTATGTTTATATAAACATTATTATTTAATTGTAGGTATTATAAAATTACGAAAAACCCAATCCAAAATATCTTAAATGAAATATTTTGAATTGGGTTTTCAAGATGAGTGTCGATAAACTTCATTCTCAAATATCAACTCCAAGCTTGACTTGTCGGTGCTAATTCTCTTCAATCTTTCATTTACTCCGGAATCTGCAAACTTGTAAAGATTCTAAAAACGACTCAAAATATATAATATAGACTTTAAATAAGGTTTTATATCATGGTCAAAACTTTAAAAGACCATGATATATCAATAACTGAATAGAAATATTTTGTTATAACTAAGTATAACTCAATAAAACTGTATTAGTATAACTGGACGTTAATAATTTCAGTTTTTATATCCTTTAAAATGTTTTCATTTGTTTCGGTTGAAGCAGGTTTGCCGGATTTTGAGTATTGGGAGCTATTGAAACGTTTGGATGAGCAGTTTCATCCCTTCTATCTTGAGGGAAAGCCGAGTCTTCTTAGGAAGGACATTGATTTTTTTCTTTTTTGGATCAAATGGAAGGACATTGATAAGATAACAGTTTTCTGGCATTCATTAAGAAGAAGCCAAAGAAGCTCAAGCATAGTGTCTAAAAGAAAAAAAAAGATGACTTCAGAAGCAAAAACTCCTTTTGAAAAGGAGGTTTAGGAGTAAGATTAAATAATGTTGTTTTTGGAATAATACTCTGAACTAGCATAAGTGCCTTACATAAAGTATGAACTTGAGACTAGTTCTGAGACATCAAAAGGAAAAAAAAGGATTCATCTACAAGTCTACAAGGATCCTAGCAAATCAGCAAACAACATCACTGAACGAGAGAGGAGCTCTTGCGGCCAAAGCCTCCACCTTTTCCGTTTGCAGCTGAGTTTCAAGATTCAAGAACATTAGCTTCAGCTTCTGCAACTGTTCCTCCATTGTTTTCAACCTTGCCCCAGTACCCTGTTCCATCTTCTTCTTCTCAGTGACTTCATTCAGCTTTGACTTTAGCCAATTCAATTTGAAGCCGACAACAATCAGATCAGCAAGTGTGTCATCAGCATTTCTCAGATCATCCTCAGAGAGTTTATCTGGTGACTGGCACAGAACCTCGATGAGGCTAAGGAGTTCATTCAGGTAAGCTCTTCTGATCTGTTGGTTCTTTGGACGGAAGCCTAATGGCTAATGCTATGTCTGGGTGTCTTCTGAATATATAGCTCACCGACTCTACCTGCTAGCCATAAACAACGTTAAAACTTTGTTTGAAAAGAACATAACCAGTGATATGCACCACTTATTATTTTCTAAATAAAGGTTTTCCCCATAAAACTAAGGCATTGGGACATATGATATATGCATGCGGTCCCATTCAATTTTCAGATGAGAGCTTTCTCTCTAATAACAATAGAAGACGTTATGACGTTATGACGTTATGACGTTCTTACCTGAGAAGAAAAAACCTCAAAACCATTGACATTCATCGTTTCCTTTACTGGTTGAATCTCCTTAACCACATTATTACAGATCTCAGTAACAGATATTACATTGTTAAACCCCCTACGTCCACCACCATTTTCTACTGTCTGAGAGGCAGCCTCCAAGGACTTCACTTGGTGTAGAGAACTTCCATTCGAAGCAAGAGATAAAGCCTCATCATCGACATCTTCTTTAGGTGCGCTTCCACCGCTAAAAACCTCAGTCTCACCGTTACAGCTTACAACATGGATTGCCATTGTATGAGAAAGGTCCTCCAAAGCGTCTGATTGGCTAAAAGGATCATCATCATCATCATAATCATCAGCCAGATTGTCTTCGGATGCATCACTATCATCTGAGGCTTCTTCAGACGTACCATCATCATCATCATTTGAAACAGGAGAAGAAGCACCATCATCATCAGCCAGATTCTCTATGGATGCATCAACATCATCTGGGGCTTCTTCAGACGTGTTATCATCATCATCCGAACCCTCCTCAGCTCCATCATCATCATCATCATCATTATCAGCAGCTCCATCATCAGCATCTGACAGCTCCTCAGATGCAGCAGCAGCTCCTCAGATGCAGCAGCAGCATCAACATGTACATTCTCTTTAGAAACATTCACAGTTGTTTGGACAACTTGACACGAAGAGTCTCCCTCAGCTATGTTGGCAGATGCCTCCGCAATGTGGTTTCCTACTTTGCAGCTAAGTGGTTCAATAACCTTCACGGGTTCCTTTGGTACAACAATATCTGGCAAAACATGTATCTCAGCGAGGACAATGCGTCTGTAATTCACCATAAATCTTTCATGTGTATACAAAAGTTTAGAAAGCGATAAAAACTCTTCAAAACCATGAATGCTATTCTTTGCATCGAAACAGCATTGTGCTCCTGTCATGTCCAAGAAACTGTCTCATCAAAGTGATCAAATGAACTTGAATTTTGATAAATAAAGATTGAAACTTTACTCAAGCAAATATAGAGATTCTACTACAAAAACTTGAAACGTAAATAACAAGCAGTCACCTAATGTTTTGTTCGTATAACGCTAACCCTTGTTGACAAGAGTGAAGGTAACCCTCACGTCTCTACTCCATCCTGGAGGCAGAGATTCAGGCTCAAGTTCAAGATACAAGCACAAGTAGTCTCCTTTAGGACAAGCAGAGAGGTACCTTGTACAAAACAAAACCCGTATAAAATCAAATCACAAACCCAAAACAGAACAAGAAAATGTGAGTAAAAAGGTTTCTCTAGTCTAGGTTACCAGTCGCAGCCGGCGACGGAGTAGGGAGGAGAGTAGCACGTGTTGCCTAGACAATAGGATATGTTTGGTGAAACCCAAGTGAACTTCTTCTCCATTTGCTGCTGTCCCATTAATATGAGTCAGGAATCGCAACGATGTTTGACTCTGTAATGAGAGGGTTTATGGTTTTAAAGAAAGAGACATTGCTAGGGATAATCCGAGGCCCGGCCGAGACACACATGACGAAACCATAATTAGATTAATCTAATTCAAAACCGAAATTAAGCCGGTTTTGGTTTTAATCCTAAACTTATTTTTTCGTCCTTTTGATGTAAGATTTTTGTTTCAAATTATAGTTCTTGTTTTTACATTTTTTTGGAGAGAAAACAAGGGATAAAAATGATTTATTAATCACTTTTTTTAACAAGATTTATTAATCATATAAAAAACTAAAACTTTAACACTTAAATGGACAGCTAAAACAAACTATTTCTTTTACAAATTCTACAGAAACCAAATTTCAAAAAAGTTTGATTTGTGTTCCTAAACTGTATTCTATGGTCATTTTACCTACTTTTATGTTCAACAAAATAAACATTTGTAAATTTAACTTTGATTTAATAGAAAGTTGATGTTTTGAGCTAAGGGAGAAAAAAATAAGAACCAAAGACATCCTAAAACTTACACCGTTCGAAGCCTAACGTGTAATAGTAACTGGTAGGCATGGGCGTTGTATACTGTACCCGAAGCCCATAGTGTAGCCCGAACCGAAGTATCGGTTTTGGACCGGTAGCGGACCCAAGGAAATAACCGATTGGACTTTGCAGCCCACACATTTCGGCTACGGGCCGGGTCGGTTTCAACCCGAAGTCCAGACAGGTTAACCGAACATACCGAGCATTTTATATGCGTGTCTCATATATACATACATTCATTTACACATATACACAAAACAAAAACTCTTCGTTGAACGCGTGAGCCGTGAAGCGTGGCCGACGAACCCTAGTTCCCAAATCAAAAACTCATCGATTATTGATCATCATCATTAACAATTTTAAACTGGCCACTATAAATGAATTACCCTCTCCATCTTCTTCTTCCCACGAGCAATCGAGAATCCAATCGAAGGTATCTCTCTCTTTCTTCAATTCTTCTTGTTCTTCGAATTTTTTTATCAGTTCTTTGTTGAATTAACTCGAATCGATTATGATTTTGGTTCGTAATAGTTACGAACATATGTTTTTGTGTTTGTTATTGATTTTTAGTTTACGGTTTTGCAGATGGACTCAACATCATCTTTTGACCGACAAACCCGAAACAAAAATGATACCGGAAACATTCAAGCACCTGATAGTACCAACACGAGGAAAGAAACGGAGAGGGCTAGTGGAGCGACAAGCAAAGTGAAGCGTATTCTCCCAACAAGATCTGACGTTTGGCACCATTACACGAGGACTAAAGAAGATCGAAACAAGTGTGTATGCAACTACTGTCAGAACACATTTTCGTGTCTCACAAGCTCAGGGACATCCAATCTAAGGAGCCATCTTTAGAAATGTAAGAGCCATCTTGTTTGGTCGGCTGGACAAAACGATCAGCAGCAAAACATTGATGATGAAGGGAAACTCAAGAAAGCAAAGTTGACTGACGGTCAGTTGAGAGAAGCGACAAATCAGATGGTTGTCATAGGACAATTGCCGTTATCATTTGTTGAAAGCGTAGCATAGAAACATTTTTGTCTCAAGGTTAGTAATGTCTTGATTGTAAATTGTGACTAATGTCTTCAATTTTCATGTTTAATTGTAACCAATGTCTTCTCTTTTCTATGTTGTAGGTTAACTTTGGGTACACTCCTCATTCAAGAAGAACTGCGACTAAGGACATTATCAAGATGTATGTGGAAAAGAAAGATGCCCTCAAGAAATGGTTCTTGTGTAGCAATCAAATAGTGTCTTTGAAAACGGATATTTGGGTCTCTCCAACTACAGGTAATCATTTATACATTTGACATCTTTTGATTCTTGTATACATACTAGAAAGCTGATCATGGGGTTCTTACTGTACAATGTTTACAGGTGCGAGTTATATGGTCATCACAGTTCACTACATTGATGCTTCATGACGGTTAAAGAAGCTGATCATAGGGTTCACGCACATCACGGAACACAAAGGTCAGACTATAGCAAATGTTCTTCTGGAGTGCTTGTCTGAATGGGAAATAATAAATGTCTTTTGCATAACCGTGGATAATGCTACAGCCAATAGTTCAGCTTTGAGGATGTTTCAGAGTAGTTTTGCTTTAGGTTATGATCAGGCTTTTGTGTTAGATGGGGAGTTTTTACACATGAGATGTAGTGCCCATATCATTAACTTGATAGTTAGGGATGAAATGGCTGAAATAGATCAGAATGTGGTTTCTATCCGCAATGTTATCTCCTATGTTAGATCGCATACTAACAGGTTGAGATCTTTTGAGCTAAAAGTCGACTCTGGTAAGATTACAAGGGGGAGTCTACCGTTGGATGTCAAGACAAGGTGGAATTCAACCTATCTAATGTTGACAACAACTCTAAAGTTCAAGGTGGCTTTCGATAAGATGGAAGCAGAAGATAAGCTCTACAACGATCATTTCAGCGAGTTTGAAAATGGAGAAAAAAGGGTAGGACCTCCTCAGCTAAGGGATTGGAATGCTGTTGAAAGTTGTGTCGATTTCTGCTCATCTTCTACAACTCGACACTGGTGGTCTCGGCTTCAACTTCACTCAATTCCCATAGGTGCTATGGTGAGATTGTAACCATTGCGACTAATCTGGTAGGACTTTCCAGCAGCTCTGATTCTGAGATGAGGTCTAAGGCGACATAAATGCTCAAGAAGTTTGAGAGGTATTGGAATGGCATGAAGAATATTAACATGATGTTAATTGTGGCCACTGTTTTCGACCCCAACAACAAGTTGGAGCTTGCAAAGATGTGTTTTGAAGAGTTATATGGGTTAGATACAACTGACTACAAGGAGATGTATGAGTCCTTGATGTGTCTCTTGAGGAGTTTGTTCAAAGAGTACAGTTCAAGACAAGAAGCCAGGGTTGATCCATGTGAACAATCATCTCAGTCTGACCACTCAACTCAGCCGAGAGACCAAAGTGTTGAAAGGATGGAGCTTGTGGACGACTTTGTGGGTTACAAAAGAATGGATGTGACGTACAAGCAGAAGCTAAACGAAATAGGGGTTAGAGAAAAGAAGGATGAGTTGGAAACATACCTTAAAGAGTCTGTGGAGCACCCTGACCTGATGATTGGAACGGAGTATGATGTACTCTCATGGTGGAGAAAGAACTCAGTTAAGTATCATGTCTTGTCCGAGATTGCTCGGGATGTTTTAGCATTACAAGTCTCGTCAGTTGCTTCAGAGAGTGCTTTTAGCACTTCTGGTCGGCTTCTAGAACCACACAAGAGCTGTTTAACCCATTACGTGGTGGATGTTTTGATGTGCACAGAGCAGTGGATGAAGCAAGACATTAAATTGGAGTCAAGAGTGCTTTCAAATCCTCAAATACTAGCTGATCTTGAAGAAGTTGACAGGCTTGAAAGAGGTAAAATCCCATACTTTTAAATCTTCTTTTCTTATAATATGAATGTTAAGTTTTTAGTGATTGGTTTGAACTTTGTGTTTTCAGAGTATGGAGACACAATAGTTCCAGAAGAAGACTTTGTTGTTGCTTAAGAAGATCATGGCTACATGAACACTTTTTTCTTTATCTCGGTTTGAAGTTGTGTTTTTTCCGGCAATTTGAACTTGTTTTCGGCTTGAATGTTATTTCTAAGTTTAGACACAAAGATATCTTGTTTTGTTGTGTCTAAGACTTGTGTTTTATTGGGATTTTGGTGTGTTTGAACTTATGTTTGCCTCAATGAAATGTTCGGATGTTTGGTTATATATGATTGTCTCCGGTTTTTTTCGGTTAGTTTGGTTATATATGAATGTCTTTGGTTGTTAAAAACCGAAACCGAACTGATCCGAAAGTGTAATTGGACTTCACCGGATTTTGATTGCTTCACCCGAACTGATCCGAAACGGTTGCTTCCGAACCGATACCAAACCGAAATTTTGGAAAAACCGAATGGTACTTGTACACTTAGTTCCGAAAATCCGAAAAACCGATATAACCGAACCGAAATTGATCGGTGGACCGAACGCCCAGGCCTAGTAACTGGAACCATACTAAACCAAAAGTATTTTTTTTACTATAAAGATTTATCGATTCACTGAATATACAAAACAAACGTTATCTACTAGGAACATGACACGTCTCCATCACAAATGAGATGTGTCAATCCAAAGATCCATCGTAAAACATATGTCAGTCTCCAGCTTCCACGTGATGCACATTAGCGGTACGTAACGCCCGATACAATATATATTCTATGAAAACACATCTAAGTAGTGGCTAAAGCCGAATAAACAAATTAAACCATACAATAAGAAGAAAAAAAAGAAGAAAACGTACGGATAAACATATGGAGACTTACGTTGATGCGATTGGTGTGGACACGGAAGCTACAACAACGATGGGTAAGCATAACAAAAAGAAGTTGAAGGTTATGGTTGCGATGGATGAAAGCAAGAATAGCTTCTATGCGTTGGAATGGGCAGTGGAACATCTCAGAGATGTTATTAGCGCAGAACCGGAAACCGATCAAGCAGGTGGTTTACTGACGTTGGTTCATGTCCATCCAACTTACCTTCAATATATCTACCCTTCTGGTGGAACTGGTGAAACAAGAAAAAAATCATCTCTTTTTCATTTGTATAAAATTTTCTATGCATGAATTATGGGAATTGATTCACATACATATTACGGGATTTGAATTATTCATAGCTTCGGCGGTGTATGCGACAGATTCAGTTCCAGAATCAATGAAGAAAGCACGAGAAGAGAGCACGATCAAGTTGTTCACACGGTCACTGGAGATATGTCGTGGCAAAATGGTGCGTGATATGTAACTACAAAAAAAGATAATGTATCCATGAGATAAGTTAAGGGCCTTTTCCACCACAGCGGATGGTTCCTCACAATGTCTTTAAAATGTCGTTATACATGACCACTAAATTCTCATGAGTTTTTTTATTAAATTAGTTGAAAAATATGTTTATGGTCTCTTAAAATCTCAGGTTCAATCTTGGATAAGTTGATAAGTTACTCTCGAGATTTTGGTTTTGATGTTTTAGGTGAAGACATAAACGATGATATTGAAAGGAGATCCTAAGGAGATGATATGCCAAGCGGTAGAACAAACTCACGTGGATCTTCTTGTTGTTGGTAGCCGTGGACTTGGCATGATCAAGAGGTTACAACTTTGAAATTTGTATTCTCATAACATGAATCATTTGGTCAACGGTTTTGAACATTAGTTTGGGATGCATGCAGGGTCTTTCTAGGGAGTGTGAGTGATTACTGTGCTCAACATGCGAAATGTCCTATTCTCATCGTGCGACCACCTAGAGAAACCGCGACCAGTAGCAGCACTAAGGAACAAAGAGCAAGTGAGGAAAAAAAAATCATGTGACTATCACTTTTGTGTTTTGTTCTGGAATGTGATAATTTTCTTTTTCATTCCGTTTGTATATGAATAAAAATTTAAAAATGTGGTGTTACTTAAACAATTTGTTTTGCGTCCCAACCTTTCGTTTGTATGCCTTTTTAAGAAAACCGGTTTGATCATCTGTTTGACAAAATAGACAATGAAGAATACGAGATGCAAAAGGAGAAGATAATGAAAGGGTATAGATTCACACAAAGGAGCTAAATTCGAGATGGAGTGCTGGGTGCATGAGAGTTGACCCTTCAGAGTTTCAGTTTCGGGTTCTTGAGCAAGCTCAACTAAGCTCTTCTAACACATCTCATTTTTCCCCGGTTAGATCAAGAGGATCAAGTCTTGAGAGAAGTCTGAACTTGAAAAGCTTTAGGTCAATATATATAAGAAAATTCTCATATACTAGTTGAGGTTTCCGGTCAGTGGGTTCTGCTTGTTGTAGTTGTTCATGTGTTAATCTGTTTTTTTTTTTGTTCTGCTTCTCATCACTTTTGTTAAAAACTTGAAAATTGATAATAATATCTTAACATTTTACAAAAAAAAAAAACTTTCATGTGAAATGACCAACTTAAATATTTTTTGTTATGTAAGATGATGGGCTTAAATGAAGAATGATCTTGTTATGTGGATGCTGATAAATTAGATGGGCTTCTAACCTAAAACTAATTGGTGATAAGTGGAATGACCCCTCTATCTTATATATTACTAAAGATCCCTTCCAACATCCGATGTGAGATACTTTGTGTCTAATACGTCCTTTCGAGATGATGATTTTTTTAGCGTCAATCTCGGAATACTCGGATAAAGATCGATGGACCAACTTTAAACCAGATCGATGTGGATCGGTTCAGACTGCGTGGATCGGGTTCTGATACCATGTTAAGCTAGATGAGATTCCAACTTAAAACCAATTGGTTAGAACCTCATCTAGATTAACATATACCTTACTCTACAAGATGACTTTTTGCCCTGTGATATTTTCAATATTTTGTAATTCATTGAATCAGTATAATATTTTGTAGTCAATATTTTGATGTGTTAACAAAAGAAAAAATAGAAAGTTCATGTCCCATTAATAATTTTGATTTTATAATTGTAAATAACAAATACTCATCAAAGTAAATCAAACTAAACCGGTTTATAATCCAAATTAGAAAACAATGGTACGTCTTTTGGAGATGTTCAGTTTCTCGAAGACTGGAGAATGAAGCTCAAGGCATGAAAGACACATGTTGGAATACGTGTGTAGCCAGTGTTGTTGAACACTACACGTGGGGCTGAATCCAGATCGTGATCTCCATAATAAGCAATTAATTTTATATTAATTACTAAAAATCTTTAAACGTTTTGAGACAGCGTATAAAAGCCCGACTCTAAAGTCCATTTTTCTCATACATTCTCTATAAAAGTTTTAGTCCTTTGAGACAGCATACAAAGGCTTGACCACATGTGGATTTTCATAGATTTCTATACCATACGATGAGTTACTTTGAGAGATAAGATTTGTTTCTGATATGTCTAATCTGTGGAGATGTGGGATACTTGATAGCTTCCTGCCCGAGAAACAAATATAGATTCGAATAGCCACTTAAGAGACATCCCTACTTATCCAATATATACCCAGCGGATGAACCGATAGAACAGACTACTGTCTCAACTGCTCCGAGTTATTCTATATATGATGTTTTTAGACGATAAGAACCTGGTAAGTTAGATATGAACTTTTTGATTAGATATAATGTATAATTTTTTGTAGTAGTTTGTAACAGGTGATGTCTTTTTGTATAATAAACCATGATAAATAGTATTTCTATCAAATATATGTGTACTTGATAGGGGGACATGTTTTGTAGTGAAAATGGTTATCATTTTTCATAATTTATAATGTAATTATGTGGTCATATTATTCAATAACGAACATACTTGAACATACTTTGCTAGCTGCATATTTAATAGAACATTTCACATACAAGTTAGTCATCAACCATAATCCAGAAATTCTATCTAGGCATTCTAGATCTTAATCCTAATCATAAAAATGTATGTTCTAAATTTCCATAAGTTTGCACCAAATGTTAGAAAAAAAAAAAAAAAAAATTCCATAAGTTCTAGTGTTACTAACACGGTCAAATAATTACTTCATAGATTACGCAAAGTTACAACTATTTTCACTATAAAATATTTGATAGAATAATAGTTTCTATATATTAATAAAGAAACATTAAAAAAATTGTAACCTTAAATTTGTATTAATTGAAAATAATTTTGTTTAGGGGTCAATTAATTAGGATATCAATTTGACTTACATGGTAGCATAAAAATTAATTAAAAATTAGTAAGTCCAAAATTAGTAAGTCCAACATTCAGTTGTTACAAAAATTTATATTAATCTAAACATAAATGTATATGATATGATAAATTAAATGCTCCACGATATTATTAAATTAATACTCGGTGATCTTATTAATTAAGATTATTTTTTAAAATGGTTCAACGTTAATTTATATTGTGATGCAACATAATAATTTTTTAAAAATTTTTTTGTAAGATATACTCTTAGTCTGTATTACTTGAAAAATAATTCAAATCAAAATTTGATATATTATGGTCTAAGTATTGCATTTTTTTTGCTATAAATCGTAAAATAATTATTTTTTTAAGTGTTGATTTTTTATTAATAGTAAAGAGATACACTTGTTCAAAAAACTTTTGTTAATAAAAAAAAATATTGTTCGGTTTTCAGATATTTCTCGCCTATAGAAATTTATATAAAGAGTAATACAAAATTAAGTTGTTTTGTTATTACCAAACAAACTTATATATCAAAATATTTTTTTCTTGCAACACAATTCTTTATAACTTAAATTATAAAATTTATATTGAATATTAAGAAAAAACTTTGGCACCTGCCTAATCGTTTTACATAGTCTAGGAAAACATTAATAATGAACTTTCGTAATAGTTAATGATAAAATCATGTTAACCTAATTTTTATTCTATACAAAGTATCAGTTGCAAACAAATAATAATATCATCTTTCTATATTTGGACCTTAAATATAATAATAGTCGATCTGCAAAATTTATGTTATCTTAATGTGGTCCATAACCAAACTATACTACAAATTATAAATTATAAGCATAATCTAATTTATAACTGTTTTTTTAATATTTTAATTTTTCATCTTATGTTGTCCAAAAAAGTAAAAATATGATATTATAAAAATTAAATGTAACTTCAAAATCAAAAATATATAAATTTTATTTCTTAATAAGTTAGTAAAAATATATTAATAAGATAATTTAATCAGCGCAAATCCTAGTCTTTTATTGTTACAGATGGTTTATCGTACGTACATACGAACATCAGTTTTTACAACACAATCACAAAAAATGTATACATCAATATCACATCAAAAAGTTAGTACCTAACTTACTATGTGATTAGCATCTAAGACCACCTCCATCAGTAAATGGGTACTTAACATTAAAGTAGTATTTAATTTTGTGATTTGATAGCTTAAGGACTCATGTTAGTGTATTTAATTTTTCATCCTCCATTGGTAGAAACCACATTGAGGTTCCTTAAATATTTTTTTTTTTAAAGTAGAATGATTTAAAATAAAAGCATACATAAAAGTTTTAATAAATATTACACAAAACATATTAATAATACAAATACAAATCGTGAACGAAAAAAAAACGATTAGCTGAAATCTTGAGGAGTTCCAAACTTTTGTCATATATTCTCAACCAAATCAACTTTCAGTCGTTGATGTATTTGGTTATCACGGACTTCATTCCGAATGGTCAGCATGCCCATAACATTATGGAGATTTGTAGGCATCTGTGTTGAAAAGTTTAAATCGACATGTGAACTTCGGCTTGATTCCGGTTGTTCGAAAACTGATACATCAGTAAGAGTGTACTTGTCTCGTTCATCTTCCACGATCATATTATGAAGAATGATACATGCTCTCATTATCTTTCCAATTTTTATTTTATCCCACAAAAGAGCTGGATTTTTGACAATGGCAAATCGAGCTTGCAAGACCCCAAAAGCACGCTCGACATCTTTACGAACAGCTTCTTGCTTTGTAGCAAATAAGGATGCTTTTGGACCTTGCGGCTCTCGAATAGATTGGACAAAAGTAGCCCAGTTTGGATAAATACCATCTGTGAGATAGTAAGCCAAACAGTAGTTATGTCCGTTAACAGTATAATTGACTTTTGGAGCTCGACCTTGTAATATATCATCAAAAATCGGTGATCGATCAAGAACATTGATACCGTTTAAGGTACCTGGAGGTCCGAAAAACGCATGCCATATCCAAAGATCTTCTGAAGCTACAGCCTCTAAAACAATAGTTGGTTTTCCTGATCCACGTGTATATTGACCTTTCCAAGCGGTCGGACAATTCTTCCACTCCCAATGCATACATTCGATGCTTCCTATCATCCCGGGAAATCCGCGCTCCTCTCCAGTATCAAGGAGTCGTTGAAGATCTTCTGGTGTGGGTCTTCTTAGATATTCTTCTCCAAATAAATCTATGATTCCTTGTACAAAATGTTCCAAGCATAAAAGCGCGGTGGTCTCACCAAGTCAGAGGTATTCGTCGACTGCATCAGCTGGGCAACCATATGCCATCATACGAATTGCTGCTGTTACCTTTTGTAATGGAGAGTGACCGAACCTTCCAGTAGCATCTCTTCTTTGTTGAAAGTATGGAATTTCAGCGGAGAGTCGATCAACAATTCGCATGAACAAAGGCTTGTTCATTCTAAAACGGCGTCGAAACATGTGAGAAGGATATGTTGCATCTTCACTAAAATAATCGTTCCACAACTGCATGTGTCCTTGTTCGCGTTGTCTTTCAATGTAAGCTCTTTTTTTTGGACTTTGCAGCTGCTTGACGATTTTCATGGTGAGTGTAAAGTTGCTCGAATTGTTCGTCCCAAAGTTGATCAAATGCTTCATCCAAAATATCTTCAAAATTGTGTGAAGAAGAAGAAGAAGACATTTGAAAGTGAAATGGTAAGAGAGAGATGATAAAAGAGAAATAGTTTGAGAGAATATGAAACGAGAGAAAACGTTTGGCACAATTTGAATCTTACAATGCAGCAAAAAAAGAGAGAAAGAAACCGTTAGGCACAATTTGGAGAATACAATTTTCTAAACATGCTACTACATTATAAAGGAAGAATATGAAACGTATGGAACTTTAGGATTCACATGCTACGACTTTTGAAAGTTGTTTGTTTGTGTCACATGCTTCCCTGCTGTTTCTTTTCCTTTTCTTGTTTGCTTGTGTCACATGCATCTCTCTCAACCATCAACCTGCAAAATTCATATGTATAGATCACTTACACAACAAACGTCACATGCCACTCACTTTATTTCTTTTGTTGTTTGTGTCACGAGAACTGAAACTCAATATTATACATTGAAATTCAATATCATAAAATAGAAACCAATATTATACATTGAAACCCAATATTATACAGACTCGAGAACTCAAACTCAGACATAATATGAGACACAATATCATACAGACTCGACATGCATATCACAGACTCGACAATATCAGAAACAATATCATACAAACTTAGAGACAACATCATAGAAACTCAGACACAACTCAATACAAACTCAGACACAATACCGTACAAGATCGATCAGAAACAACATCATACACGCCCTCAAACCAACAGATCATTGATCAGCTTGTTTTTCAAAGCTTGCTCTGGTTCAGTTAATGGCTCAGTCTTGCCAAGTAGCATCTGAAGCAATTTTTGATTGTTAACCTTCTCTCTCAATGCAAAGTCCTTTTGCCTCATGTCCCACATGTTCTCAAGGTCCATACACACCTTCCCTTCTGCTTCTTCAGTGTTAGCCTTCCTCACAGCCGCTTTACTTAGTCTCTTTGCAGCTTTGACACCCGCAGGCCGGACCTCCACACCATTTACGTCCTCTTCTCTAAGGCTACATGGAACTGACGTTGATGACTGTCCTGTTTGGTTATCAACCTTTCTTCTCTTAGATGACACACCATTTTTACTCGCCAGACCTCCACACCATTTTTGATCATGCCTCAGCTCCAACCAAGCATGCTCAAGTGTGAACTTGCTCTTGTAATCATTGAAGAATATCTGATGAGCCAGCTTTAAAACATCATCCTCACTTTGCCCACTAGATTTTTGTTTAGTTGCTGCATCATAGCACCCTACAAACTTGCACACGCCCTCATTAAGCTTCCCCCGCCTCGATTTACAGCCAGTTGAGTCTCTCTTCTGCAAACCAGCAACCTGTGAACTTGCCTCAAAATATGTAGCAATTCTTTTCCAAAAAGCCATTGCTTACGATAGGGTCTTTAGATGTATTCAACCAAGCACTGATGAGCACCTTGTCCTCAGTTGGTGACCATTTCCGCCTTTCTTTACGGTCACTCACGATGTCTGCTTCTTCATTTTCCTCTTCAGGCCATACAGTACCATAGGCAGACGCATCAGAGACAGAGGGGTATGGTTGTTGACTGTTTAAAAGGTTTTGAAAGCTACAAGGAGCCGTAAATGGATCCATAGCGAAGGGGAATGAATTAAAAATGGGGAATTAGAGCTTGTTCTGTTTTATGAAATGCAATTTGAAAGGAGAAGAGATATGAAATGAGAAAGGGATACTTGGTCGTTTTTAAAGCAAACTTAATGAGAGTTTAGTAGGTGTTAAGTGTAAATGGTCATCAATGCACTTAAAACTAAAAAATCAAGAAAGTCAATGTATCTACCTAAACAATTGCCATCAACTACATGATCCTAAAGTCCATTTAATTCTAACCTAAACCATGTCTAACACGCATTAAAGGATGGACAGCTTACCTCTGAACCTGAAGAGATGGTTTGACATCTTTGATGAAGAGAGTCTTCAATGTGAGATGTCTTCTCCTTTCCTGTATCTTGCTGCTCTTTGGAGGATCTTTGTCTTCAATGTTATCTGTCTTCTCCTTTACTGTCTCCCACGCGGCTAAACCATCCAAAGCTGCTACGAACTGTCCTGTTATCAAAACCGAAGACACTTGGTTAATTACAACACCAAAATCATCGGATTCGACAACCATAAACCTCAAAGTTGTCAGAGGAGTTGTCGAGTTGAATCAATCGGTTCCGAGAGTCACTACCTCTAAGTTGGAAGAGACAGACGAGATATCGAAGGCACCGGTGGAAGATCAGCGACTCGGTGCCGATAAAATCGATGGAGGAGATGGTGAGGAGTCACAGCGAGTTGGCTAAGGACTTGCAGAGCTTGGAGTCGCTGATCGAGAGGAACTTGAGGATGGACGAGAGGAGGAGCCACGACGTCGTCGGTATCGGATTTCCGGGGCTGGGACATCGTTGGTATCGGATTCGGCGCATTACTCCACTGCTGTCTCCTCTTTGTCGTCGTCGGCGTTAAATCACGAAGAGGAGAGACGGAGAGACCGAGCCATCATCAAGCTTTGGAGATTTCATCAGAAAAGCATCTCTGATTCTTCGATGACATCGAAGAGAGCACCGCCGAGACAACAATAGAGAGAAAAGACCACGCATTTTTCCTTTCGTAGAAAAAGAATCAACCAATATGAATATGCCACGTAGGAGTTCTTTACCACTCCTATAATCACTCAATTAAGGAGCGGTTCAGCTTAATAAATTCATTTTTCATTTAATTTTTTCTCTTTAATATATCAGAACCTCCTCTAGATGCTACCGATGGAGGTGCTCTAAGAGCACTTCCAATGGAGGTTCTACCCATAATTTTTAGAACCTTTGCATGAGGTTCTTCCCAAAAAAATGATCCCCACACTTACATACACTTATATAATGTATAAATATACACGTATAAATGTTTAGACTCCAATGGATAGACCTCCATTGGAGGTGCTCTAAGGGCATCTCCATCCCTACTCTATTTTTTTTTTCTAAAATATAGTTAAAATGAATTATGGAGTAAGAATGCTCCACCTAACCCCATATCTCAACTCCATAATGAATAATGAAAGTTTACTCCATAAATGGAGTAATCTATTTTTTTTTTTTCTCAACTCCATTATAGAGTGGGAAATGGAGTAGGATTGGAACAATTTTACTCCATTTCCCACTCTATAATGGAGTGTGAAGGAAAAAAAATAGATTACTCGTTTATGAGTAAACTTCATTATTCATTATGGGAGTGAGATATGGGTTTAGGTTGGAGCATTCTTTCCCTCATATCATTTAACTATATTTTAGAAAAAAAAATAGAGTAGGGATGGAGATGCCCTTAAGCACCTCCAATGGAGGTTCTATCCTTGGAGTTCTAAACATTTATACTGTATATTTATACATTATATAAGTGTATGTAAGTGTGGGATCATTTTTTTTTGGAAGAACCTCATGCAAAGGTTCAAAAATTATGGGTAGAACCTCCTTGGAAGTGCTCTTAGAGCACCTCCATCGGTAGCATCTAGAGGAGGTTCTGATATATTAAAGAGAAAAAATTAAATGAAAAATGAATTTATTAAGCTGAACCGCTCCTTAATTGAGTGATTATAGGAGTGGTAAAGAACTCCTACGTGGCATATTCATATTGGTTGATTCTTTTTCTACGAAAGGAAAAAATGCGTGGTCTTTTCTCTCTATTGTTGTCTCGGCGGTGCTCTCTTCGATGTCATCGAAGAATCAGAGATGCTTTTCTGATGAAATCTCCAAAGCTTGATGATGGCTCGGTCTCTCCGTCTCTCCTCTTCGTGATTTAACGCCGACGACGACAAAGAGGAGACAGCAGTGGAGTAATGCGCCGAATCCGATACCAACGATGTCCCAGCCCCGAAATCCGATACCGACGACGTCGTGGCTCCTCCTCTCGTCCATCCTCAAGTTCCTCTCGATCAGCGACTCCAAGCTCTGCAAGTCCTTAGCCAACTCGCTGTGACTCCTCACCATCTCCTCCATCGATTTTATCGGCACCGAGTCGCTGATCTTCCACCGGTGCCTTCGATATCTCGTCTGTCTCTTCCAACTTAGAGGTAGTGACTCTCGGAACCGATTGATTCAACTCGACAACTCCTCTGACAACTTTGAGGTTTATGGTTGTCGAATCCGATGATTTTGGTGTTGTAATTAACCAAGTGTCTTCGGTTTTGATACAGGACAGTTCGTAGCAGCTTGGATGGTTTAGCCGCGTGGGAGACAGTAAAGGAGAAGACAGATAACATTGAAGACAAAGATCCTCCAAAGAGCAGCAGATACAGGAAAGGAGAAGACATCTCACATTGAAGACTCTCTTCATCAAAGATGTCAAACCATCTCTTCAGGTTCAGAGGTAAGCTGTCCATCCTTTAATGCGTGTTAGACATGGTTTAGGTTAGAATTAAATGGACTTTAGGATCATGTAGTTGATGGCAATTGTTTAGGTAGATACATTGACTTTCTTGATTTTTTAGTTTTAAGTGCATTGATGACCATTTACACTTAACACCTACTAAACTCTCATTAAGTTTGCTTTAAAAACGACCAAGTATCCCTTTCTCATTTCATATCTCTTCTCCTTTCAAATTGCATTTCATAAAACAGAACAAGCTCTAATTCCCCATTTTTAATTCATTCCCCTTCGCTATGGATCCATTTACGGCACCTTGTAGCTTTCAAAACCTTTTAAACAGTCAACAACCATACCCCTCTGTCTCTGATGCGTCTGCCTATGGTACTGTATGGCCTGAAGAGGAAAATGAAGAAGCAGACATCGTGAGTGACCGTAAAGAAAGGCGGAAATGGTCACCAACTGAGGACAAGGTGCTCATCAGTGCTTGGTTGAATACATCTAAAGACCCTATCGTAAGCAATGGCTTTTTGGAAAAGAATTGCTACATATTTTGGGGCAAGTTCACAGGTTGCTGGTTTGCAGAAGAGAGACTCAACTGGCTGTAAATCGAGGCGGGGGAAGCTTAATGAGGGCGTGTGCAAGTTTGTAGGGTGCTATGATGCAGCAACTAAACAAAAATCTAGTGGGCAAAGTGAGGATGATGTTTTAAAGCTGGCTCATCAGATATTCTTCAATGATTACAAGAGCAAGTTCACACTTGAGCATGCTTGGTTGGAGCTGAGGCATGATCAAAAATGGTGTGGAGGTCTGGCGAGTAAAAATGGTGTGTCATCTAAGAGAAGAAAGGTTGATAACCAAACAGGACAGTCATCAACGTCAGTTCCATGTAGCCTTAGAGAAGAGGACGCAAATGGTGTGGAGGTCCGGCCTGCGGGTGTCAAAGCTGCAAAGACTAAGTAAAGCGGCTGTGAGGAAGGCTAACACTGAAGAAGCAGAAGGGAAGGTGTGTGTGGACCTTGAGAACATGTGGGACATGAGGCAAAAGGACTTTGCATTGAGAGAGAAGGTTAACAATCAAAATTGCTTCAGATGCTACTTGGCAAGACTGAGCCATTAACTGAACCAGAGCAAGCTTTGAAAAACAAGCTGATCAATGATCTGTTGGTTTGAGGGCGTGTATGATGTTGTTTCTGATCGATCTTGTACGGTATTGTGTCTGAGTTTGTATTGAGTTGTGTCTGAGTTTCTATGATGTTGTCTCTAAGTTTGTATGATATTGTTTCTGATATTGTCGAGTCTGTGATATGCATGTCGAGTCTGTATGATATTGTGTCTCATATTATGTCTGAGTTTGAGTTCTCGAGTCTGTATAATATTGGGTTTCAATGTATAATATTGGTTTCTATTTTATGATATTGAATTTCAATGTATAATATTGAGTTTCAGTTCTCGTGACACAAACAACAAAAGAAATAAAGTGAGTGGCATGTGACGTTGTGTGTAAGTGATCTATACATATGAATTTTGCAGGTTGATGGTTGAGAGAGATGCATGTGACACAAGCAAACAAGAAAAGGAAAAGAAACAGCAGGGAAGCATGTGACACAAACAAACAACTTTCAAAGTCGTAGCATGTGAATCCTAAAGTTCCATACGTTTCATATTCTTCCTTTATAATGTAGTAGCATGTTTAGAAAATTGTATTCTCCAAATTGTGCCAAACGGTTTCTTTCTCTCTTTTTTTGCTGCATTGTAAGATTCAAATTGTGCCAAACGTTTTCTCTCGTTTCATATTCTCTCAAACTATTTCTCTTTTATCATCTCTCTCTTACCATTTCACTTTCAAATGTCTTCTTCTTCTTCTTCACACAATTTTGAAGATATTTGGATGAAGCATTTGATCAACTTTGGGACGAACAATTCGAGCAACTTTACACTCACCATGAAAATCGTCAAGCAGCTGCAAAGTCCAAAAAAAAAGAGCTTACATTGAAAGACAACGCGAACAAGGACACATGCAGTTGTGGAACGATTATTTTAGTGAAGATGCAACATATCCTTCTCACATGTTTCGACGCCGTTTTAGAATGAACAAGCCTTTGTTCATGCGAATTGTTGATCGACTCTCCGCTGAAATTCCATACTTTCAACAAAGAAGAGATGCTACTGGAAGGTTCGGTCACTCTCCATTACAAAAGGCAACAGCAGCAATTCGTATGATGGCATATGGTTGCCCAGCTGATGCAGTCGACGAATACCTCTGACTTGGTGAGACCACCGCGCTTTTATGCTTGGAACATTTTGTACAAGGAATCATAGATTTATTTGGAGAAGAATATCTAAGAAGACCCACACCAGAAGATCTTCAACGACTCCTTGATACTGGAGAGGAGCGCGGATTTCCCGGGATGATAGGAAGCATCGAATGTATGCATTGGGAGTGGAAGAATTGTCCGACCGCTTGGAAAGGTCAATATACACGTGGATCAGGAAAACCAACTATTGTTTTAGAGGCTGTAGCTTCAGAAGATCTTTGGATATGGCATGCGTTTTTCGGACCTCCAGGTACCTTAAACGGTATCAATGTTCTTGATCGATCACCGATTTTGATGATATATTACAAGGTCGAGCTCCAAAAGTCAATTATACTGTTAACGGACATAACTACTGTTTGGCTT
This sequence comes from Brassica napus, assembly GCF_020379485.1. Classification (NCBI taxonomy): domain Eukaryota; kingdom Viridiplantae; phylum Streptophyta; class Magnoliopsida; order Brassicales; family Brassicaceae; genus Brassica; species Brassica napus. The sequence goes on from NW_026015766.1 coordinate 33,096, forward strand.
ACTATCTCACAGATGGTATTTATCCAAACTGGGCTACTTTTGTCCAATCTATTCGAGAACCGCAAGGTCCAAAAGCATCCTTATTTGCTACAAAAGCAAGAAGCTGTTCGTAAAGATGTCGAGCGTGCTTTTGGGGTCTTGCAAGCTCGATTTGCCATTGTCAAAAATCCAGCTCTTTTGTGGGATAAAATAAAAATTGGAAAGATAATGAGAGCATGTATCATTCTTCATAATATGATCGTGGAAGATGAACGAGACAAGTACACTCTTACTGATGTATCAGTTTTCGAACAACCGGAATCAAGCCGAAGTTCACATGTCGATTTAAACTTTTCAACACAGATGCCTACAAATCTCCATAATGTTATGGGCATGCTGACCATTCGGAATGAAGTCCGTGATAACCAAATACATCAACGACTGAAAGTTGATTTGGTTGAGAATATATGACAAAAGTTTGGAACTCCTCAAGATTTCAGCTAATCGTTTTTTTTTCGTTCACGATTTGTATTTGTATTATTAATATGTTTTGTGTAATATTTATTAAAACTTTTATGTATGCTTTTATTTTAAATCATTCTACTTTAAAAAAAAAAAATTTAAGGAACCTCAATGTGGTTTCTACCAATGGAGGATGAAAAATTAAATACACTAACATGAGTCCTTAAGCTATCAAATCACAAAATTAAATACTACTTTAATGTTAAGTACCCATTTACTGATGGAGGTGGTCTTAGATGCTAATCACATAGTAAGTTAGGTACTAACTTTTTGATGTGATATTGATGTATACATTTTTTGTGATTGTGTTGTAAAAACTGATGTTCGTATGTACGTACGATAAACCATCTGTAACAATAAAAGACTAGGATTTGCGCTGATTAAATTATCTTATTAATATATTTTTACTAACTTATTAAGAAATAAAATTTATATATTTTTGATTTTGAAGTTACATTTATTTTTATAATATCATATTTTTACTTTTTTGGACAACATAAGATGAAAATTAAAATATTAAAAAAACAGTTTAAATTAGATTATGCTTAAATTTATAATTTGTAGTATAGTTTGGTTATGGACCACATTAAGATAACATAAATTTTGCAGATCGACTATTATTATATTTAAGGTCCAAATATAAAAAGATGATTATTATTTTTGTGCAACTGATACTTTGTATAGAATAAAATTAGGTTAACATGATTTTATCATTAACTATTACGAAAGTTCATTATTAATGTTTTCCTAGACTATGTAAAACGATTAGGCAGGTGCCAAAGTTTTTTCTTAATTTCATATAAATTTTATAATTTAAGTTATAAAGAATTGTGTTGCAAGAAAAAAATATTTTGATATATAAGTTTGTTTGGTAATAACAAAACAACTTAATTTTGTATTACTCTTTATATAAATTTCTATAGGCGAGAAATATCTGAAAACCGAACAATATTTTTTTTTATTAACAAAAGTTTTTTGAACAAGTGTATCTCTTTACTATTAATAAAAAATCAACACTTAAAAAATAATTATTTTACGATTTATAGCAAAAAAAATGCAATACTTACCATAATATATCAAATTTTGATTTGAATTATTTTTCAAGTAATACAGACTAAGAGTATATCTTACAAAAAAATTTTTAAAAATTATTATGTTGCATCACAATATAAATTAACGTTGAACCATTTTAAAAATAATCTTAATTAATAAGATCACCGAGTATTAATTTAATAATATCGTGGAGCATTTAATTTATCATATCATATACATTTATGTTTAGATTAATATAAATTTTTGTAACAACTGAATGTTGGACTTACTAATTTTGGACTTACTAATTTAATTAATTTTTATGCTACCATGTAAGTCAATTGATATCCTAATTAATTGACCCCTAAACAAAATTATTTTCAATTAATACAAATTTAAGGTTACAATTTTTTTAATGTTTCTTTATTAATATATAGAAACTATTATTCTATCAAATATTTTATAGTGAAAATAGTTGTAACTTTGCGTAATCTATGAAGTAATTATTTGACCGTGTTAGTAACACTAGAACTTATGGAATTTTTTTTTTTTTTTTTTCTAACATTGGTGCAAACTTATGGAAATTTAGAACATACATTTTATGATTAGGATTAAGATCTAGAATGCCTAGATAGAATTTCTGGATTATGGTTGATGACTAACTTGTATGTGAAATGTTCTATTAAATATGCAGCTAGCAAAGTATGTTCAAGTATGTTCGTTATTGAATAATATGACCACATAATTACATTATAAATTATGAAAAATGATAACCATTTTCACTACAAAACATGTCCCCCTATCAAGTACACATATATTTGATAGAAATACTATTTATCATGGTTTATTATACAAAAAGACATCACCTGTTACAAATACTACAAAAAAATTATACATTATATCTAATCAAAAAGTTCATATCTAACTTACCAGGTTCTTATCGTCTAAAAACATCATATATAGAATAACTCGGAGCAGTTGAGACAGTAGTCTGTTCTATCGTTCATCCGCTGGTATATATTGGATAAGTAGGGATTCTCTTAAGTGGCTATTCGAATCTATATTTGTTTCTCGGGCAGGAAGCTATCAAGTATCCCACATCTCCACAGATTAGACATATCAGAAACAAATCTATCTCTCAAAGTAACTCATCGTATGGTATAGAAATCTATGAAAATCCACATGTGTCAAGCCTTTGTATGCTGTCTCAAAGGACTAAAACTTTTATAGAGAATGTATGAGAAAAATGGACTTTAGAGTCGGGCTTTTATACGCTGTCTCAAAACGTTTAAAGATTTTTAGTAATTAATATAAAATTAATTGCTTATTATGGAGATCACGATCTGGATTCAGCCCCACGTGTAGTGTTCAACAACACTGGCTACACACGTATTCCAACATGTGTCTTTCATGCCTTGAGCTTCATTCTCCAGTCTTCGAGAAACTGAACATCTCCAAAAGACGTACCATTGTTTTCTAATTTGGATTATAAACCGGTTTAGTTTTGATTTACTTTGATAGTATTTGTTATTTACAATTATAAAATCAAAATTATTAATGGGACATGAACTTTCTATTTTTTCTTTTGTTAACACATCAAATATTGACTACAAAATATTATACTGATTCAATGAATTACAAAATATTGAAAATATCACAGGGCACAAAGTCATCTTGTAGAGTAAGGTATATGTTAATCTAGATGAGGTTCTAACCAATTGGTTTTAAGTTGGAATCTCATCTAGCTTACATGGTATCAGAACCCGATCCACGCAGTCTGAACCGATCCACATCGATCTGGTTTAAAGTTGGTCCATCGATCTTTATCCGAGTATTCCGAGATTGACGCTAAAAAATCATCATCTCGAAAGGACGTATTAGACACAAAGTATCTCACATCGGATGTTGGAAGGGATCTTTAGTAATATATAAGATAGAGGGGTCATTCCACTTATCACCAATTAGTTTTAGGTTAGAGCCCATCTAATTTATCAGCATCCACATAACAAGATCATTCTTCATTTAAGCCCATCATCTTACCAAGAAAAAAAA
>NW_026015767.1:0-7500 GCF_020379485.1 Brassica napus
TCTCGGTCGCTACGTAGCGACCGAGCTTTGGCTCGAGCTCGGTCGCTACGTAGCGACCGAGCGGGACGATCGCTCGGTCGCTACGTAGCGACCGAGCTTGGCCGAGCTCGGTCGCTACGTAGCGACCGAGCGGGACGATCGCTCGGTCGCTACGTAGCGACCGAGCTTTGGCTCGAGCTCGGTCGCTACGTAGCGACCGAGCGGGACGATCGCTCGGTCGCTACGTAGCGACCGAGCTTGGCTGAGCTCGGTCGCTACGTAGCGACCGAGCGGGACGATCGCTCGGTCGCTACGTAGCGACCGAGCTTTGGCTCGAGCTCGGTCGCTACGTAGCGACCGAGCGGGACGATCGCTCGGTCGCTACGTAGCGACCGAGCTTGGCTGAGCTCGGTCGCTACGTAGCGACCGAGCGGGACGATCGCTCGGTCGCTACGTAGCGACCGAGCTTTGGCTCGAGCTCGGTCGCTACGTAGCGACCGAGCGGGACGATCGCTCGGTCGCTACGTAGCGACCGAGCTTGGCTCGAGCGCTCGGTCGCTACGTAGCGACCGAGCGGGACGGACGTTCAGTCGCTGCGTAACGACCTGTTTCGAGCTTTCGTCGGACGTCTCGATTCTTTCTTCCGCCAAGCTTTTTCGTAAGGAAGAATCTATTTCGAAAAGTACTCTTCGGAGAAACTCTTATTTTCTTCTTCGAACGTTTTGAATGTTAAATTTGTCGTAACCGTTTTTGACCCCAACAGTTAGCCCCCCAGCCCGTTAGAGTTGTGACTCTAGCGGGCGGATAGATGACTTTGACAAGGTTAAGTGTATTGGACGAAATTTACAGTTAAAACTCCGCGGAAAAAAGTTGTCGAGGCGACATTCCGAACCCATACTTCTATAAGTAGTGAGCTCTTGTCATTCATTTCTTCACACCTTTCCTCCTTCATTTCTTCAAAACCTCTCTAGTTTCATAACTTTCCTTTCAACATGTCTTCCTCCCAAGGTGATAAGAAGGATTCCGACGTCGAGATGGGTGAGGCCACCTCTCTGGCTCCGGTTCCAACTTCTCCGGCGGAAGTGCCGGCTTGTGTTGCCGGTCATCTTTCTTTCCGAGAGAAACTAGTTCGTCGCCAAGCCGAGAAAGAATGGCTCAGACTGGCTCCGAGTTCCCGTCTTCTTGCGCAGGTCGTTGCCCCGTGTCACGGGACCGCTTCGCGGCTCTTTCCCGCAAGTCCTACCTGCGGGATCTTCCACGACTCCGATCCTCGTCGAGGACAAAGAGAAGGCCGCTGACTCTATGCCTCCGCCTCCAGCCAGAAAAGAAATCGTTCTGGCATTGCGTGCTCCTAGCGCTGTCCAGGCTACTCAGCCTAAGAGTCGGAAGAGGAAACTGGCCAAGAGCGGTGACGGGGAGACTTCGCAGCGAGGTGGGTCGAGCCTAGCGTCGGGACTTCGCGGAAAGGTTTGTTTCTTGTTTGAATTCTCGATCGTCTTCGTGCATTCTTTTCATGGACTTAGTCTTAAGAATTTTTTTGTTCGCAGTTCATATCGTTGATCGATGGGATGATCAGCGAATGTGGTTCTGAGACCAGTCGTCTTTCCGGGGAGTTGGTGGAGCTTCAGGGCAGATGGTCCGAAACCGAGGCTATGTTGACGGCTGTCGAGGACTCTCACTCTGCGAAAGTGTCGAAGCTCGAGGTTGCGATAGGAGAGCTTGAGAGGGACCTCGGGAAGACGGCGAGTTCCTTGCTTAAGGAAAAGAAAACCAGGAAGGCCAATCCTCGGAGGTGCGTCGACTCCAGCGTCAGATCGAGAGTGACGCTGGACTAGCGCGCCGCGGGATCCAAGAGGCTACGGATGCCCTTCGTGCGGAGTTTCAGGCTCGCTTGGCGAAGATTTCTGCTTCCCTGGGTTCCCTCGAGCGTATCCGGAGCAGGGATTTCGCTTTGGCGACGATTGAGGGCGGGATGGCCGTGGTTCGGTCGTTCCAAAGTGAGACTCCCCCGACCTTGGAGGCCGAAGAGGCCCGACTGTCCGGCTGCAAGGGAGATATGGCGGCCGAGGATGGCGATTTCGATCTCATCCTGGCCGACCTAAAATCCGCTTGCTTCCTTCCGACGTGTCCAGAAGACCCAGAGGGGAAAGATCCGATGGTCGGAGAGAACGGAAGCGACGCGGCTCCAGGCTCGGACGAGGCGGCGGGTGAAGAGGGAGCGTAAGTTCTGAGGGTGACTTGGGTTAGATCTCTTGCGAGAGATTTTTTTTTTTTTTTATGTCTTTTGTTTCGGCCTTGAACGGCCTTGTTTGTATTTCGGGACTGGCCGTGTGTGGCTTTGAATCCCTGCCGCTCCGCGGCTTTATGGTATGATAATCGGATAACGTTTTTATGAATTTGTGAATAGTGGGGAGGAAGGTGATGAGTTGTCGTCTCATATCCTTCTTCGATTGTGAAATGTTTTATTCGAGACCTGTTTCGAGAGTTCTTCCGCGAGATGTGAACTCTGCGGGGGCGCTGAAGGTATCGAACGTAAACATAGAGGCGTGGTTTAAGAATCTCTTATCTTTTGATATCATGCCTTTGAGATGTTAGAGACCAGTGCGCTGGGTTTAGGGCAAGACCTAGGTTTACTTTCGGTTTAAGGATTGTGCGGTGACTAACCGGCTATCGTTTTTCCTGTCGCGATTTCTTCCTGATTCGTATCGATGTAAAGTCCGCGAAAAGTTCTCGGCTTATACGACTTGTTTGATACGAATCGAGCATCTCTCCGGAGACCGGAAGTGCTAGACCAAAATTTCGGATTTCTTTTATAGCGCTATTATCCTTGTGTCGGATGTAAGAGAGTCATCTCCATGAGATGGCTATGTCTGTTTAGGACGTTTGTGAGTTCGATGTGATCAGCATCGGACTTGGTGGCGTGTGCCGTTGTTTTGATTAATTTGCGCAAAATAAATGTTAATGTGTGCATATATGTGTCTTTTTGCGGAGATTTCGTTTGCTCGGAAGAAATCAATTTTGAGGCATCTTTTGCGACGTCTCGCGATGCTAAAGGTTCGATTCTCCCAAGCGGCCGACCAATTTCGAAGACCTCGTTGCGATTTCGCGGGTGAGGATGTTTTGATAAGTCGAAAACACCAAAAGTGCGGTAAGAAGTTTTTCGATTTTTTGGGAGTATACGAGTATACGTACCCACTCCCCCCTTTTTAATAAGGGAGGACAGCTGAATTTGCCTTTCGGCAAACTGCCTACGTACTCCTTGCGGAGATCAAGCCGTCTCGTAGTTCAGTGATTGCGAGTTGGTTCGTTTAGTGATAGTATTTTTTGAGATGCATCGCATTCCAGGTTCTAGGGATTTTTATGCCCTGCATGTTGGCTATTTCGTAAGAACCTGGTCGGACGACTTTTTCGATTTTATAGGGACCTTCCCAGTTTGCTCCGAGTTTTCCCGCGTTTCGTTCAGCGGTGTTTTGGAAGACTTTGCGAAGGACCAGATCTCCCTGATTGAACCTTCGGTTCCGTACGTTGGAGTTATAGTATCTTGCAGCGGCGTGCTGGTAGTTTTGAATTCGGATGAGCGCTCGATCCCGGCGTTCGTTAATGAGGTCGAGATCGTCCAAGAGCATAGCATTGTTGAGTTCCTCTCGTTCGGGTAAGAACCTTCTTCGAACACCGGGAAATTCTACTTCTGCGGGAATCATGCACTCCGTGCCGTATACCAAGGCGAAGGGAGTTTCTCCCGTTGCTCGCCTTGGGGTGGTACGGTGAGACCAGAGGACTCCCTCGAGTTCGTCGGCCCATCTACCTTTTTTGGCCTCCAAGCGTTTCTTCAGTCCGTCGAGAATGGTCTTGTTGATTGTTTCAGCCTGTCCGTTGCACTGCGGATATCTGGGAGTTGACTTGTTGAGTCGTATCTTCCACTTTTCGCAGAATGCCTCGAATCGGGTGGAAATAAATTGAGACCCGTTATCGGTTACGATTTCGTAAGGAACTCCATGCCTACAGATGATGTTTTTCCATACGAAATTCTCGACTTGGACGTCTTTTATACTTGCGTACGAGTCCGCCTCTACCCATTTTGAGAAGAAATCGGTAAGGACTAGAAGGAAACGCTTTTGCTTTGAATTATGCAGAGGTCCGACAATATCCATGGCCCAGCGCATAAAGGGATAAGGCGACGTGATGGAGGAAAGAACTTCGGCGGGTTGTCGGATAGTTGGCGCATGCCTTTGGCATTTTTCGCATTTTCGTGCGAATTTTCGCAATCTCCGATCATTGTTGGCCAATAGTACCCGTGGCGTTTGATTTTCACGGCTAGTGATCTTCCGCCGGAATGGTTGCCGCATGAGCCGGAATGTATTTCCTCCATTACTTTCCTCGCCTTTTCCCTTCCAGGCACGTCAGGAGCGGTCCGGAGAATCTCCACTTGTAGATTTCGCCGTCCACTGTTACGTAGCGTGCGGCCTGTGTTCGGATCTTGCGAGCTGACCATTTTTCGGCGGGCAGTTGCCCGTCGATAATGTAGTCTCGAATCGTCTGAAGCCATGGGGTATCACAACCGTAATCGGATTGCTCCGATGGTGGTGGTATCGTAATCTCTTCCTCGTCGTCTTGACCCTCTATGAGATTGACATGACTGGGGGTCCGATACTCGGATGTTCGATGAACTCGACCGGAATTACCCTTTTGAGTCCTGGATCGGAACTTGATGCTAAGGCCGCGAGGGCGTCCGCCTGGACATTCTCGGAACGGGGGATCCGGGTAAGGGCGAAACAGTCGAAGTCTTGAGCTAGACCTTGGACCAGTTTGAGGTACGCGTCCATCCGTTCGTCTCTGGCTTCATATTCTCCGCTGAATTGACTGGCCACTAATGGGAGTCGCAGTAAGCGTGGAGATTGCGTATTTTTAAGCCGTGAGCCAAACGTAGACCTGCGATCAATGCTTCGTATTCGGCCTCGTTGTTTGAGGCATGGAATTCCAGTCTGAACGATTGTTCCAGGATCTCGCTTGTTGGAGATGTGAGACGGATCCCGATACCCGATCCTTGCTTGGATGAAGATCCGTCGACGTGGAGGAGCCAGGTGGAATTTGGTTCCTCGTTGGTTATTGCTCCCGTTGGAAGTTCGACCAAAAAGTCCGCGAGCACCTGTGATTTTGCGCTCGTCCTTGGTCGGTATTCGATGTCATACTCGCTCAACTCGACCGCCCACTTCGCCAATCGGCCTGATTGACTTGGGCTATGCAAAATTGTCCGTAAGGGAAAAGTCGTGAGGATAACAATCGTGTGGGATTGGAAATATGGTCGTAGTTTTCGGGCCGATGTTACGACCGCGCATGCCAATTTTTCCATCAACGGATACCTAGATTCGGCATCCAGCAAGGTTTTGCTTATGTAAAAAATAGGTTTCTGCTCCCCGCGTTCTTCCCTGATCAGGACTCCGCTTACGGCTGTTGCCGATACCGCGATGTACAAGAACAAAGGCTCTCCTTCCACGGGTTTTGCGAGGACTGGAGGAGTAGCTAAATAACGCTTCAGCTGTTGGAAGGCGTTTTCGCACTCTTCCGTCCATTCGAATTTTTTATTTCCTCGCAGGACGTCGTAGAAGGGCAGGCACTTATCTGTTGATCGTGAGATAAATCGGTTAAGTGCTGCGATTCTGCCGGTCAGTCTTTGGACTTCCCGTTTATTCTTTGGCGAAGCCATCTCGATTAGAGCGTTGATCTGTTTTGGATTTGCTTCGATACCGCGGTTGGTGACCAAGTAGCCGAGGAATTCTCCTGATGCCACGGCGAATCTGCATTTCGTCGGGTTGAGCTTCATGTTATGGGAATTTAGTTGTGCGAAACATTCTTCGAGATGTGACACGTGATCCCTTGCTTTGAGGGATTTGACAAGCATGTCGTCGATATAAACTTCCATCGTTTTTCCGAGTTGTTTGGAGAACATTCGGTTCACGAGTCGTTGGTAAGTTGCTCCAGCGTTTTTGAGGCCGAAGGGCATTACCTCATAGCAATAGGTTCCGCGATCGGTAATGAACGCAGTCTTCTCACGATCGTCGGGATTCATCCTAATTTGATTATAGCCTGAGAAAGCGTCCATGAAGGATAGGAGTTCGTTGCCCGCCGTTGCTTCTACCAATCGATCGATATGTGGTAGAGGGAAGCTATCCTTTGGACATGCCTTGTTTAGGTCGGTAAAATCTACGCAAACTCGCCACTTCCCGTTTTTCTTTTTGACTACTACGGGGTTGGCGAGCCAGTCGGGGTATCTTACTTCCGTTATCGACCCAACTTTAAGCAGTTTTTCGACCTCATCGTTTACTGCGGTAGCACGTTCGGGTCCCAGCTTCCGTCTTTTCTGTTTGACGGGTTTGAATGTTGGGTCGATGTTCAGCTCGTGACATGTTATGTTAATGTCAATTCCTGGCATATCTTCCGCAGCCCACGCGAAAGTATTAAGGTTCTTTTTAAGACAGGTTATGAGTTCTGTCTTTAAAGGCTCGTGGAGATTGGCTCCGATCTCGACGCAGCGCTCTGGGAAGGCTTCGTCGAGACAGATCGTTACCACGGGTTCACAGGTTGGCTCGCGTTTTTCGTCTAGAGCTGCGAAGATACGAGATTGCCAGAAGAATTCCGCTGAGTCCTGACTTCGCGTATCTTTGCTGGAGGTCTCTTTCTCCGCTTTCTTAGGAGTAATTTCGAGGATCGGTCTCTTTCGTTTTAGTTCCGCGGCGAAACAGACCTGAGAAACTCTTGGATTTCCCCAGATTACCTCGACTCCGTTAGGGGTCGGGAACTTGAGGCAAAGATGGTAGGTTGATGGGATTGCGCGCATGGTGTTCAGCCATGGCGTCCCCATGATAACGTTGTAAGATGCGGGGCGGTCGACGACTAGAAACTCTGTGATGTTTGTCACGGTTCCGGCTTTGACAGCGAGTCTAATCGATCCGTAGGCCATGGTCGTTTCCCCGAAAGCCCTAGCAGTGGGCTTGGGCATTTTGCGATCTCGGATTGACTGATCCCCATCTTTTCAAGAGTGTCTTTGAAGATGATATCGGCCGAGCTTCCGGTATCGATTAGTACTCTAGCGACGTCGATATCTCGAATTGTCAACTCGATAACAAGGAGATCGTTCCGAGGTTTGGCTCGATCGACTGTTTCTCCCCCCTGAATGAGATGACATTCGCGCACGTCGAACCTCGCATGTCGTTCCTGATCGTTGAGTGGTTTTTGCGGGTTAGATTGATCCGTAAGTCCCCCTCCTTCTAGCGCCAAACTGTGGGAACCGAAATTCGCACTGTCGATTTCCGTTTAAATAAGGAAACTAAGAAAACCCTAGTTTCCCAGAGGACCCGGATATCTGTTAATTACCACACGTCAAGCAATCAGAACACGAGAATAACAACGATAAAAATAAGAAATCGAAAAGAGAGCAAAGTAGATCTTATTCCGAATCTGCGTATGAGCGTTACAACAAGGTATAAGCCTGGGCTCGAGAGCTGTCGACGAGATTCCTAGTTC
>NW_026015767.1:12500-22500 GCF_020379485.1 Brassica napus
CTCTCTTTCTTTTCTCTCTCCTCGCCGCGTCTCTCTCCTCTCTCTCTCTCTCCCGGCTGACTCTCTATCTCTCCTCGCCGTGAGCAGCCGCGAGTGGGGTGGTGGCCGCGTGGTGTCATAGAACTCGGATCTCGTTTCTCTTACCCCCTATTCTCATATCCAAATCTAGGCTAAGGTGAGGTGTTCTATTCCAGATCTTGTTCATGATCTTTTATATTGTTGAATGAGGAATTAGGATGGTTTAGATCCTGATTGTTGTTAGGATGATAGATCATACTGCATAAGAACGCTCATACTGATTAAGGACAGTAAATGGATTGATTGTGGTGATTGAATGACGAATGATTGACTGGTCGATGATCTATTCTTGTTTGTGGTTGAAAGCTAGGATGCTTAGAAAGAATTAAAAGTTAGGTTAATAGTAAACGTTAACCGGTTGATTAGATGAATGATAGGTCATCCGTGAAATGGTTGTTTACTGAATTGAGTGTGACACCGAGAACGGGTGGCGTCTAGAAAGGAAAGTATGAAAGAGTCTAAAGAATAAGGAAAAGGAAATGAGAAGAAAAAAGAAAGAAAATGAATGATTAGAAAAGTACCCGGGAAGGGTGGAATAAATTACCCGGGAAGGGTGGGATAAATTACCCAAGAAGGGTGGGATAAAGTACCCGGGAAAGGGTAGAAAGAAAGGAAACGCGGTGGCCGTAGCGTTCAAAAACGGCGGAGATGCGGGGCCATAGCATCGGATAAAAATGGCAGGTTAAGAATAGAGGCGCCGGTAAGATTGAGTCACGCCGAGTCTTGGCGGGAAGGGGTCGTAATACACTGCAAAGGCGGTCCGAACCCGAGGAACTGGGCGGCGGGCCTACCAGGGCAGGCGACTTCACAGGAAGCAGCAAGAAAAGGGGAGGAATGGTCCGCTTGAGCTGTGTAGGTCCTAAAGTCCTAGGATGATGGGAGTCTTAAATAATAAACCGAATTCTATGAATTGAGTGATGACTGAGTTCATCACAGTGCTTGATTTGTGAAATGAAACTTAATAACTAGCTGATAGGTTGCATCGACTGAGTGTAGTGACTAGACGGTTCTCGTTTCGCATTGAGCCGTATAGAGGCTCATGGGGGAGACTGGTCTAGAATCGCTTCACTGAGTATTAATACTCACCCCTCTTTTCCCTCTCCCATTTTTGCAGAACTATAAGTGGAAATGTCGACGGTAAGGAAGGAAATGCACCTGAAACTCATGGGACCAGAAACGGGACACACGGAGATGTCGGAAAAGTAGACATGTGTGTCCTAAACCCCGTGCCCAGGAACCCCGGTTGGAAATGGGAAGGGGCGGGTGTTTCAATTGGTATCAGAGCCATGTTAAGGTCCCTTAATACTAACTTAAGGGATCAGCATTTCCACTATTGCCCATTTCCCTTATGGTTCTGATAGACCGCCATAGTTAATGTTGAAGGAGAATTCGAACAGCTCAGAGTCTCCGGCCAAGATCCGATCAACCAAAAAGTCCTCGTACTGAGTGTAGTGGAGTTTCAGAGGTTCAGGAAGGGATTAACAAGGAGTTGTAAGGCAAGTATACAGAGGGATTAGTCGCCTAGCACGTCAAGTTAAGGGGGAATGGAAAGCCGGACATACGAGCTGGAGGGAAGCGTCCCGCCAGCGACACCGCCCCACACCGGTCCGGGAAGGCCGGGAGAGGAGAGACGGATGCAAGGCGGAGACAAGCGCCGCTTCACGGAAGAGACATCTCTACAGGAAATAGCGATGCATCGTTCTGATATTACAGTCAAGCTCGTTTTCTATATAAAAAAAAATGGAAAAAGGCGCCAAGTACTGAGCAAGGGGGAAATGCTAGCACAGACTCTTCCAACATCAGCAAGGTCGGAACCAAAGGCGACATGGAGGCTGGGAAAAAGGAGCGGGCACGACAGGGAGTAGCACTTCGATTTGGGAAAATTACCCTCGAGTAATTGGCTAAGCAGATGAAAAATATAAGGGGAAACAAAGTGTCTCAACTCAATGTCAAAGATTCAAGTCCTTAAGGATAGGCATGGTGAGAGCTTTGTTGGTAATAAACTACACAATGACTAAAGACGAAGTAGCTAGGGGAAGGAGCTTCTCGAAGTCGCAACGAGGATGACCAACTCCGGTTTACAGGGAGTAAACCAAGTATCGTCTTACGGCAAATTGTTTGATGGAGATAAGGACGATGGATGATCAATTCTTGGGAAATAAAGGATACTAATAAGGATAGTGGATCTTCGTAGTGATGTCTTCACTAGTGCATCACGAGTTCGAGAAAGACACATGAGCTATAGACCAAAGGGGACAAAGCCGTAAACCCCACTACGACGCAGTGGGTAACATGGTACCTGCCCTCTTCCCGGATGAGGAGGAAATAGAATTCGTGGAGCAGCCGAACGCCTACATCTGGGAGACAACCGTGAGGCTTCAGGTGCTGATGCCCCATTTCCAGAGGGCGGCAGAATATAGGCGGATGTACCAAAGCCATGGGACTATCCAGTTCGCGCCTGAAGTCAAAACAACACCGGCCAAGATGGGCCATGGGCACCCAAGGAAGTCCGGATTGACCGGGGAAGGTCTTGGACCGTTTAGGATGGAGGTCAGTGTGCCAACAAGGAAGCATGAACGACTAAGGAAAATTCCTAGCATTGATACGGACCGTCTGAGGAGCATAACCGGAGTATGTTAGTGTGGGACACTGATGCATGCCAAACAAGAACCACGCTCAGTCCGGGAGTACACAGAGGAATTCCAGGAGACAGCCAAAAGATGCAAGCCAAAGACATTGGAGGATTGGTACCAATGGTATATGGCAGGGCTCTGTGGGGAAATTCAGGGCAAGCTGATGGGTGTGCTAGAACCATGGGAATTCGCTCTAGAGAACCGGATGTTCGGTCAAGCGATGGAGACAGAGCGAACACTTACTGTCGGGTCGTCGCTATCTAGAGATCTAAGGGAGAAGTGAAAGTGGAAGAGGATCTGCGGAAGACATCGATTATGGATGAAAGAACCTCAGGAGGATGTACCGAGCCATGAAAGTGTGAGATCCTTGTTGAGATAGTGTGTAGGCCTCGCCTGGTCCAAGAGTACACTAAGGAGTTCTTAGACATGGCCGAGAAATGCAAGTCGAAGCCTGCGGAGGGGTAGTGCCGGTGTTATAAGGCGAGACTCCGTAGGGACATTCGAGGAGAGCTGAATGGAGCCATGGAATCTATGGAATTTGCCTTAGTGGTGAGGATGGCAGGGAATGCGATGGCAGCAAAGGTGTGGTTGTTAAACATGTTATTTATGTCCCAAGTGCTGAACAGGAAGAGAATCCATCAGAAGATTAACAATAGGAGGATTATCTGGAACCGTCAGCTAGAGGTGTCCGAGTGTTTGGTTATTACTCGAGGCAGAAACACGTTTCTCCACTTTGTAGAGACTAGATAAGATTTTGGGAACATCCCGTATGAGTAGGAATTATGTTCTTCCTTATTTACTTGGGAGTTTTCGAAAGAAGATCCTTAAGAAAATATTGTGTGCCTCCCTTGAATGTATTTGAACTCACCTCGGGTTTTGGGATGTTAGTGTTCAAAGCCTGAAGATTGGAATTCGGGGCAAATTCCGATTAACAGGGGGAGAATTGTAACACCCCAAAACTCAAACCCAAAAAGTTTTTGTGGTTTAAAAGGAAAGGCCCGCTCTGCAGCCCATTAAGATTAAAACCCTAGGGTTTCCTTGCCTTCTTCTATAAATATAAAGCCTCCACCCCTTAGTCTCCCATCAGAAACTTTGAAGCGAAGCTCTGCAGAGAAATCCCGGAGACCGGAAGCCCTAGCCGTCGATGATCTTTCTCTCTCTCTGTGCTGCCTCTCTTTCTTTTCTCTCTCCTCGCCGCGTCTCTCTCCTCTCTCTCTCTCTCCCGGCTGACTCTCTATCTCTCCTCGCCGTGAGCAGCCGCGAGTGGGGTGGTGGCCGCGTGGTGTCATAGAACTCGGATCTCGTTTCTCTTACCCCCTATTCTCATATCCAAATCTAGGCTAAGGTGAGGTGTTCTATTCCAGATCTTGTTCATGATCTTTTATATTGTTGAATGAGGAATTAGGATGGTTTAGATCCTGATTGTTGTTAGGATGATAGATCATACTGCATAAGAACGCTCATACTGATTAAGGACAGTAAATGGATTGATTGTGGTGATTGAATGACGAATGATTGACTGGTCGATGATCTATTCTTGTTTGTGGTTGAAAGCTAGGATGCTTAGAAAGAATTAAAAGTTAGGTTAATAGTAAACGTTAACCGGTTGATTAGATGAATGATAGGTCATCCGTGAAATGGTTGTTTACTGAATTGAGTGTGACACCGAGAACGGGTGGCGTCTAGAAAGGAAAGTATGAAAGAGTCTAAAGAATAAGGAAAAGGAAATGAGAAGAAAAAAGAAAGAAAATGAATGATTAGAAAAGTACCCGGGAAGGGTGGAATAAATTACCCGGGAAGGGTGGGATAAATTACCCAAGAAGGGTGGGATAAAGTACCCGGGAAAGGGTGGAAAGAAAGGAAACGCGGTGGCCGTAGCGTTCAAAAACGGCGGAGATGCGGGGCCATAGCATCGGATAAAAATGGCAGGTTAAGAATAGAGGCGCCGGTAAGATTGAGTCACGCCGAGTCTTGGCGGGAAGGGGTCGTAATACACTGCAAAGGCGGTCCGAACCCGAGGAACTGGGCGGCGGGCCTACCAGGGCAGGCGACTTCACAGGAAGCAGCAAGAAAAGGGGAGGAATGGTCCGCTTGAGCTGTGTAGGTCCTAAAGTCCTAGGATGATGGGAGTCTTAAATAATAAACCGAATTCTATGAATTGAGTGATGACTGAGTTCATCACAGTGCTTGATTTGTGAAATGAAACTTAATAACTAGCTGATAGGTTGCATCGACTGAGTGTAGTGACTAGACGGTTCTCGTTTCGCATTGAGCCGTATAGAGGCTCATGGGGGAGACTGGTCTAGAATCGCTTCACTGAGTATTAATACTCACCCCTCTTTTCCCTCTCCCATTTTTGCAGAACTATAAGTGGAAATGTCGACGGTAAGGAAGGAAATGCACCTGAAACTCATGGGACCAGAAACGGGACACACGGAGATGTCGGAAAAGTAGACATGTGTGTCCTAAACCCCGTGCCCAGGAACCCCGGTTGGAAATGGGAAGGGGCGGGTGTTTCAATTGGTATCAGAGCCATGTTAAGGTCCCTTAATACTAACTTAAGGGATCAGCATTTCCACTATTGCCCATTTCCCTTATGGTTCTGATAGACCGCCATAGTTAATGTTGAAGGAGAATTCGAACAGCTCAGAGTCTCCGGCCAAGATCCGATCAACCAAAAAGTCCTCGTACTGAGTGTAGTGGAGTTTCAGAGGTTCAGGAAGGGATTAACAAGGAGTTGTAAGGCAAGTATACAGAGGGATTAGTCGCCTAGCACGTCAAGTTAAGGGGGAATGGAAAGCCGGACATACGAGCTGGAGGGAAGCGTCCCGCCAGCGACACCGCCCCACACCGGTCCGGGAAGGCCGGGAGAGGAGAGACGGATGCAAGGCGGAGACAAGCGCCGCTTCATGGAAGAGACATCTCTACAGGAAATAGCGATGCATCGTTCTGATATTACAGTCAAGCTCGTTTTCTATATAAAAAAAAAATGGAAAAAGGCGCCAAGTACTGAGCAAGGGGGAAATGCTAGCACAGACTCTTCCAACATCAGCAAGGTCGGAACCAAAGGCGACATGGAGGCTGGGAAAAAGGAGCGGGCACGACAGGGAGTAGCACTTCGATTTGGGAAAATTACCCTCGAGTAATTGGCTAAGCAGATGAAAAATATAAGGGGAAACAAAGTGTCTCAACTCAATGTCAAAGATTCAAGTCCTTAAGGATAGGCATGGTGAGAGCTTTGTTGGTAATAAACTACACAATGACTAAAGACGAAGTAGCTAGGGGAAGGAGCTTCTCGAAGTCGCAACGAGGATGACCAACTCCGGTTTACAGGGAGTAAACTAAGTATCGTCTTACGGCAAATTGTTTGATGGAGATAAGGACGATGGATGATCAATTCTTGGGAAATAAAGGATACTAATAAGGATAGTGGATCTTCGTAGTGATGTCTTCACTAGTGCATCACGAGTTCGAGAAAGACACATGAGCTATAGACCAAAGGGGACAAAGCCGTAAACCCCACTACGACGCAGTGGGTAACATGGTACCTGCCCTCTTCCCGGATGAGGAGGAAATAGAATTCGTGGAGCAGCCGAACGCCTACATCTGGGAGACAACCGTGAGGCTTCAGGTGCTGATGCCCCATTTCCAGAGGGCGGCAGAATATAGGCGGATGTACCAAAGCCATGGGACTATCCAGTTCGCGCCTGAAGTCAAAACAACACCGGCCAAGATGGGCCATGGGCACCCAAGGAAGTCCGGATTGACCGGGGAAGGTCTTGGACCGTTTAGGATGGAGGTCAGTGTGCCAACAAGGAAGCATGAACGACTAAGGAAAATTCCTAGCATTGATACGGACCGTCTGAGGAGCATAACCGGAGTATGTCAGTGTGGGACACTGATGCATGCCAAACAAGAACCACGCTCAGTCCGGGAGTACACAGAGGAATTCCGGGAGACAGCCAAAAGATGCAAGCCAAAGACATTGGAGGATTGGTACCAATGGTATATGGCAGGGCTCTGTGGGGAAATTCAGGGCAAGCTGATGGGTGTGCTAGAACCATGGGAATTCGCTCTAGAGAACCGGATGTTCGGTCAAGCGATGGAGACAGAGCGAACACTTACTGTCGGGTCGTCGCTATCTAGAGATCTAAGGGAGAAGTGAAAGTGGAAGAGGATCTGCGGAAGACATCGATTATGGATGAAAGAACCTCAGGAGGATGTACCGAGCCATGAAAGTGTGAGATCCTTGTTGAGATAGTGTGTAGGCCTCGCCTGGTCCAAGAGTACACTAAGGAGTTCTTAGACATGGCCGAGAAATGCAAGTCGAAGCCTGCGGAGGGGTAGTGCCGGTGTTATAAGGCGAGACTCCGTAGGGACATTCGAGGAGAGCTGAATGGAGCCATGGAATCTATGGAATTTGCCTTAGTGGTGAGGATGGCAGGGAATGCGATGGCAGCAAAGGTGTGGTTGTTAAACATGTTATTTATGTCACAAGTGCTGAACAGGAAGAGAATCCATCAGAAGATTAACAATAGGAGGATTATCTGGAACCGTCAGCTAGAGGTGTCCGAGTGTTTGGTTATTACTCGAGGCAGAAACACGTTTCTCCACTTTGTAGAGACTAGATAAGATTTTGGGAACATCCCGTATGAGTAGGAATTATGTTCTTCCTTATTTACTTGGGAGTTTTCGAAAGAAGATCCTTAAGAAAATATTGTGTGCCTCCCTTGAATGTATTTGAACTCACCTCGGGTTTTGGGATGTTAGTGTTCAAAGCCTGAAGATTGGAATTCGGGGCAAATTCCGATTAACAGGGGGAGAATTGTAACACCCCAAAACTAACATCAACCTAACAGTTCTACCCAAGCAACCTAACAGTTCTAGATTCCACTATCTCAATCCTAATTCCTAAAACCACAAATCCTATCGCTGGACGTGACCGGTTTCCCTAATGCCTTTTGTGACTCTTCTTGACTCGATAAATATTTAAAACCGATTAAATCATGAGTTCCGGAAGCATGGACGGAACCTGGCTCTGATACCACCTTTGTAACACCCCCGAACCGTCCTAAGCATAGGTCGACCCACCGGCCAACAATCAAACAAGAACATGACCGACGGACGACCCACACCAAGGGTTGGAGATGAATGAGCCAACCGGCCAGCCAACAATCAAACAAGACCATGACTGACCGTCCAACCCAACATTATGGTCCGGAAGCGCTACGTGACGGGTTAGGGACGATCCGGTCAGAGTCACAAGATTTACTCCACGACCTAGACCAGTTCATCCACTAACTCGTCCCGCTGCGTCAAGGCACAAGGCTTTGCAACCCGTACCTAGAGTTAGCGTTTTCCGTTAGATCGAGGCCTAAGGCTTTTCAACCCGTACTACGACCTAACGTTGTGTTAGACCGGAGTAGTCAAATATCAGAGTACTCATGAAGCGCATATAAAACAATTACTTTATTGATTCGAGAAATATCCATACATTAATATAATTCGAGACCGGTCCCGGCCTAATGCCAAATCGAGTCAACTAAACACAAATCCACAATACCGTTTACAAAAGGCATGAAAATCTACACCGGCGGTCCTAACGTCCAGCACCAAGCTATCCGATCATCCTTACCTAAAGCGACCTGCAAAAAGGACAACGGAGTTGGATGAGTAACCTAATGTTACTCAGTGAGCTGGCGGCCTCTACCCGCAACCAAGACTCTAACCCGGACAACCCAAAATAACAATCAATCTAGCCCTAGCATGCAATAAAAGCTAAGGCTAAGCAAACCGTTACTAAGTTAGACTTGGCCTCCTGCCATGATCTAGCTTCAAGTAACGGGAACCTGCATTAAAACAAGTCAACAAGCAATCCCTAGTTACCCATATATACGCTTGAGTTCAGTACTCATGTAGTGTTAGACACTTAGACTATACAAATACCATTGGCCGATCGACCAACAATCAAACAAGAACATGATCGGCCAACCAATGATACCACATAGCTTTAATATCCACCACCCTTCACAAGCAATCACTCAAACACATATAGGCCAACGTCAGGCCTACACTAACGAAATACACATCAAGCCTAATCCGGTACCTAAGCCAGACTTAGGACTTAATGTCAGAACCTGCAAGCAAATCAATCAACCACAAACACAATCACAATAATAAGACTATATCTACGACTCGATCTAACTCATAACACCGTATATCAGTGCTACACTAACTCTAGGGTTCCATAACCCTCTACGACACTCTAACACAACACAACACACTAACCCGGGAAATGGTGACTTAGTGTTCATCCTCTCTATCGGCAATATCCTATCTTCCTACCACAAAGGCCAGAAGAAGGAACTTTCAACCGACCGCGGCCCACAGTCCTTCGGGTCACCGCGCGACAGCCCACAGTCCTTCGGGTCACTGCCACATTACACCGTCGTGTAATCACTCAGCCCTAGGCCATGATCCCGTCTCTCCGAGTCTTCCCGATCCAACGAATAAGGGGTTTCCTTAAACCCGCTGGGTACGAGGCTGAGGAAACACTAATCACCCCTACACAAGCCTAGTATGGGCGGGTTACGCACATACTGTCGGCACCCTCACACAACACAAACTCAATCTAGAACCTAACCTAAAGATAGAGTTCCAGATCCTAACTAGACACTCGACTCCACAAGACTAACCATAGTACCAGTAGTCCGGCCTATATGGCCTAAGACCCTTAGTACTAATAACTAAACAATAATATCAATACTAAACAAATAAATCAAACCGTTATCCAGATACTCCAGCCTCCTGCTATGAAACTATCCTTAAAGATACTGGGAACCTGCACTCAACCATATCAGCACGCAAGAATAGAAAACATGATGCATCCTAGCCCTAGTCCTAGTCAGGTTATTAACTCAGTCTTAATTCCATTCATCTCAGTTTAGCCCTTGCTAAACTGAGTCCGGTTCCATAAATAAAATAACCCTAAGGACTCTACCATTCAATAACGTGATCATTCTAATCTATATGCAAACTCGATCTACCCTAAATTCCAAGTGGAATTCAAACAAACCAACTCACAGTGTTCTAGGCGAGAAGCTGCTGGTTGATCGGAGAGGACTTGGCCAAAACCCAAGGGACGCCTTGACTGGACTTGACTGGACTGATCTTGACTTGTACAGAACCTCCCCTGATACTGATCTGGACTGAACTCAACTCGAACAGCACCTTCCTTAGCTTCTGAACAATTCTTCCGAAATCTGAACAGTGTATCGAACCATAACCTC
>NW_026015767.1:30000-40000 GCF_020379485.1 Brassica napus
GCCTTCCGAGATGTATTTCGTGCATTTTTTAGGATGTTTCGTATAGCTCTAGAAGCTTTGTTACGAATTTTTCCTTACATGCCGCGTATTATGGTTAAAACGTTGCGGGCTTAAAGTGAATTGTGGAGCGTATTGAACTTGGTCAATTTTCGAAAAGTTTAGGTTTTCTGTTAACCGTTTGGTTGTTATGACTTAGTTTCGTTACGAAGAATTTATCATATGATTTCCGACTGTGGGCTACACGATAATTTATCATATCATATAACCGATTTTACGAAGGTTGTAAATCAGTGATATGTAAACATATGTCAAAGTAGCATTGTTTCTGCGGGTTCTACGAGAAATGTTCCCGCTGTGATTTTGATCTTAGATGAAAGTTGCTTGGAGTTACTCATGGAGTATTACCGAAGTTTATTTCAATACGATCTAGTCGCGGAACGCTTTTCATAGGTTTTTCGAGAGGATTCTCATGACACATTCGTTTCTTGAACGAATTGGTCAACCAGAAGTGGTTCTAGCTAACCATCGGGAGGAAAATGCTCCTTTTAATGTGCACGATGCTACATATATTCTCGAGTTTTCTTCGTCGCAAATGTTTTCGATGCTTTTCCGTTACTTACTTGGTACAACGGAAACTGAAAGAAATGCTTTGGTGATTGAAGATTTCTCGTAGAAATTTTTAAAACGAAACTGGCTTTCTGAAGCCGGAAAAAGCTTCAATACTTTGGCTAATCGTCGAGTTTTAGTTTGATATTTGTACAAGTTTTCTGTACGCATGATTGCGACAAGAAATGATGTATAGTTTTTGAGATTATGTTCATGATCGTCTGGATATGTTGCTAGCGTTTAGACGAATATTAAGATTGTCGTTTGCCTATTCTTGACGATTTGCAGAAGTTTTTTGAAGTTTGGGAGTAAACGAGTATAGTATACGTACCTACTCCCTTTTTTTTACGAAAGAAAAAATGGTTGAACCGATACTTTGAAGGGTTGTGTACGTTTCCTCTCCTGATATTTGGAATGATCGATAATTCGGGACGATTTATAGACGACGCTTGGACTGTGATTTGGTTGTTTCCACGTTGACGACTTGGGATATGTCGGTTCCGAGAAAATTGCCAAAAACGAATCGGTTTTAAGACGACGTTCATGTCTCTAACTTTTTCTCTCTTTAGGAAGCGAGCTTGATATGCGTGGCGATCGTTTCTCGACTTTCGGAGAGTTTAGATCGGTTTGCAAGATCTGGATGAACAATTATGGAACAATATATCGAGACAGGAAAAATTGCTTAAAACTTAGTTCGCTAGACTATCCGCCTAGGTTTTACGTTCCCTAAAGTTCTATGGCAGCCTCAAAGTAATTTCCTACGAAAATTCCGAGTCTGATTTCAAAAATTTCAAGTCGGAAATACCTTAGTTCTCTCGAAGATGCAGTTTTGTCTCTTCTCAGTTTTGCGTGCTCATTTCCGTTTCCTATTCTCGTGTATGTTCGCCATTTCCGATATTGGTGTTTATCCTTTGAAACTTGACATTTATCTTCCGAACTTGACTGTTATCTTCTCCTTAAGATAAGACGTCGATTTTTGTAAAAAGGTTCAACGTAATCGTATAGTTAAGGTGGCTAAGGTGTTAAGTTAACCATTGCCGTTTTATACGATTAATCTGAATCCATGCGAGAAAATAGGTCTTTGCGGTTTTTTTTTTATATCGTAAAGTCTCAATGGTAACTTCAATCGAGGCAAAACAAGAGACGTTTCGATCGAGATTCAAAAGTGAACGCAAAGATAGAGGTAGGGTGAGCAGAAACAAGTCAAGGAGTTTAAGATGAGGTTTAGTTGTTTTTGTCGTAAAATCTCAACAGAAACTCCGATTATGACGAAACGAAAAGCGTTTCGATGAGAATTCAAAGGAGAACGCAAAGGAGGACCCCTTTGAGGCCTGACATGTCGCTATAGCGAGTGAGGATGTCATCTCGGTCGCCATAGCGAGTGGAAGGGAGCCGAGGCGAGTCCCACTTGTTTTCGTCGTAAAATCTCAACGGAAACTCCGATTGAGACGAAACGAAAAGCGTTTCGAAGAGGATTCAAAGGAGAACGCAAAGGAGGAACCCTTTGGGGACTTACAGGTCGCTATGTAGCGAGTGGAGAGTTGGCTTGAGCTCGGTCGCTACGTAGCGACCGAGCAGTGTGTGCGTGCTTGGTCGCCGCGTATCGATCGAGCTTGGCTTGTCCGCGGTCTGATTTCCATACTCGAGCTTGTCCGCGGCCGATTTGGATACATGTCTGTTGCCTTCGGACAATCGGTATTTAGTGGTTCGATTGAGATTTGGACGATATTTTACTGCAAGGCTGTTCGTAAAGATATCTTTACGAAGATTACTTTTCGTAAAAACGGTTATGCTGATTTTTACGGACTTTCAGACATTGATTACGTCGTGACCGATTTTGACCCTGTGGGAACCGAAATTCGCACTGTCGATTTCCGTTTAAATAAGGAAACTAAGAAAACCCTAGTTTCCCAGAGGACCCGGATATCTGTTAATTACCACACGTCAAGCAATCAGAACACGAGAATAACAACGATAAAAATAAGAAATCGAAAAGAGAGCAAAGTAGATCTTATTCCAAATCTGCGTATGAGCGTTACAACAAGGTATAAGCCTGGGCTCGAGAGCTGTCGGCGAGATTCCTAGTTCTAGCAACCCTAAGACGGCTAAACCTAATTGAGTCGCAGCTCGAAATAACAAAAACGGAAAGTTGCCTAAATTGCTCTAAGTGCTAAGTTTGCTCTGAAAAAGTTCTCTCCCTCTGCTCCTCGCCTAGGACTCCTTATATACTAGCTCCAAGGTCGGTTTACGTTTTTACTCTTCTGCCCTTAAGCCGTCATAGCAAAAAATGGAGATATTCCATTTTTCCCGATCTTCACAATTATCTTCAAAACTTCCGTATTTATCCGCGGAAACTTGACATTTATCCTTCCTCGTGGGCCAAGCGTGAACCATGCTGTGGTTCACGGGCTTTTGATTAGGAAAAATCGTAGGATGGGCCTCGAGTCGTGTTTTAGGTCCCTTTGGGCCGTCTTCCGACTCGACACGTTTACTACGAGTTTTCCGCGGTTTAGGATCCGCGAAGTTTGATCGATGAATTAGAATAGCGGGAAACATGGATTGATCTTGCTACGGTCTTCGGGAGATAGTATCCGAAGGTTTGACGAGAATGCAAGGACTGGTGTCGTATCGACGTTTGGAAAGGTTCAATCGCTGCACCGCGACCGAACTTTGGCTCGAGCCCGGTCGCTACGTAGCGACCGAGCGGGAGGAGCGCTCGGTCGCTACGTAACGACCGAGCTTTGGCTTGAGCTCGGTCGCTACGTAGGGACCGAGCGGGACGATCGCTCGGTCGCTACGTAGCGACCGAGCGTTGGCTCGAGCTCGGTCGCTACGTAGCGACCGAACGGGACGATCGCTCGGTCGCTACGGAGCGACCGAGCTTGGCTGAGCTCGGTCGCTACGTAGCGACCGAGCGGGACGATCGCTCGGTCGCTACGTAGCGACCGAGCTTTGGCTCGAGCTCGGTCGCTACGTAGCGACCGAACTTGGCTCGGGTTTGGTTTGAATCCCAAAGGATACTTCTTCGTAAAAACCTCGTATAGGTTATTTTTACGAAAATTACATCCCTTCTTTTACTAACTCTTTCGGAAATACGATCTCCGAGGATTTTCGGATGGTAATTCCGTCGTAACCGTTTTTGACCCCAACAGTTAGCCCCCCAGCCCGTTAGGATCATGCATCGTAGGATCCTAGCGTGCGGTTAGGCATGTTTGGCAAGTTAGGCGTGATGGGTGGAATTAATATCCGAAAGTCCGAGCTTGAATAGTAAATCCTCATGTCTTATAAGAAGAGAGGTAACTTGTTCCATAATTTTTTCACTTTCTTGTTTTTCTCTAAGATCTTTCAAAAACTTTCTATCTTTCTTTCCACCCTTTTCCTCTATTCTCTCAAGAGAAGTGCAAAGATGTCGAGCAAGAAAAAGATTGCGAAAAAAGGGTCTTCGTCCGCGAGCCCTTACGAAGAGCTCGTCGTTCCGAAGATGGAGTTCGTGCCTCACTCGGTGCATCCTGCCGAGAACGAGGCATGGTGGGTTGCTCATTATGGCTCGTTGACCCCTCCCAAGGAGAAGCCATTCCCGATCCTGGTCCATCGTGGAGTCGAGGAAGAGGATGCAAGCAGGACTACCGACGAGTTTCTCGCGACGATGCGGTCGTTCTACCACATCCCGGATGCCGTGGAGTTCCGGGTTCCCTGCCGCGGGGAATGTGCTAACAACCCCCCGGAGGGTTACTTTACTTGTTATGAGGCGTTCATAGTGCGTTGTCGCCTCTGGTTCCCCATACCCGAAATTCTCGTCCGAGTGTTGGACCGTTTCGAAGTTGCGATAAGTCAGTTGACACCCCTTGCCATTCAACATCTTATTGGGATCTTGGTCCTAAGCTATGAGCATGGCCTTTCCCTCTCCGTCGATCATTATGAAGCGCTTTTGAGGCTTCAACTTGTCACGGATTCGGATAAGCATAGGTTTGTCCCTCTTTTCGATGATTTCTTTGCTGGGCTGCCATCGGGTTTTGATGCTCCTCCTCCTACGAAAGAATCGGCGAGGCCGAGAGTCGTTGCGGAAGGATCTCGCATCATCAATGGGGTTAGTTTTTTTTTTTATTATCCTATGTATGGATTTGTAACACGCCCATCGAATTTGCAGGGCCTGAGCTTGCTGGGCTCGGCCATCGAGGCGGGTCATAGAGAAGCCATGGTCTACCGTTTTAAAGCGGAGAAAGCGGAGCGGGATCTTGCTCGCGTGCAAGGCGAGATGCTGGAGCGAGAGGCACAGCTTACTTGCGATCATGCGCGGGCTGTTCGTAGAGCGGAGAGGAAAGGCAAAAGAGAAATCGTTGAGGTGATGAAGACTCGCGCATCTCAGTTCCAGGTTGAATACGAGAACCTTAAGAATGCCTTTACCTCGGTGGGCGACTTTTGCGAGTGCCGTGGTTCGGTCGGAAGTCTTTGGCGGACGCAAGCCGACGACTATGTGTTTGAAGAGGAGATGAGCTTGATGAAGAGTGGGATGAGTGACCGTGCCCACGCTGAGGCGCTTATCCCTCCGATCGACGAGAGGATTCAAGGGTTCTGGGATTCCATCCCGGTTTCTCCTGATACCGTGGAGGTCCCGATTGATTTTCACGATGGTGGCGAGGAAGTGGATCGTCCTGCGGATGCGTTTGGTGCTTCGTTGTCCGGGGACTTCGACTTTGGAGTATGAGGGGTGGATCAGTTATCCTTGTTTTCGGCCGAATGTGGCCCTTTGAATTTGGATTTCGTTTAGGCCAAGATGGCCGTATTTGTATTTCCGGGACTGGCCGTTGGTGGCTTTGAATCCCTTGCCGCTTTACGCGGTTTATTTATATGATAAATGTTTTGTTTCGAGTTTTTCCTGAGTAGGGTTGAAGTAAATACGAGTTGTCGTCTCGTATGTAGTTCTAATTAGACGTTCAATCTGTTGGTTCGTTCGTGATTTTCGTAAAAATTTATCTTTCTTTACGATTTTCGAGAGCATTGAGATATGAACGGAGAGGCATGGTTTATGATCTCGTATCTTTTAGATATCATGCCTTGAGATGTTTGAGACCAGAGCGTTGGGTTTAGGGCAAGACCTAGGTTTACTTTCGGTTAAGGTTTGTGCGGTGACTAGCCGGCTATCGTTTTTCCTGTTGCGATTTCTTCCAGACTCGCACCGGTTTAAAGTCCGCGATATGTTCTCGGCTTATATGACTTGTATGGTACGAATCGAGCATCTTCTCAGAATCAACTGGAAGTGCTAAACCAAAATTTTGGATTTTTGTTGTAGCGCGCTTTCGTCCTTTGTGCTGGACGTTTTTAAAGATCAAAAGAGTGATCGGATTGCGTTTGTTTAAGACGGCTGGCGTGTTCGTCGGGGCCAATCGACGAACGGGGTGTAAGGTTTTTGGTGGTCGCGTTTGGACAATTTGTTTAGCATTGTCCTCGAATTTTAACTTTTTGCGACGTCTCGCAGTTATTTTCGAGGATTATGCATGTATTTTTGCGTGTTTGAAAGGTGATAATCTTTATGATTTTTGGGCCGGATGAGGCCGCAGACGAGCGTAAACTGAAGCGTAGGCGTTTTCGATAAAAAGACAGTGTGTATTGTAAAATTTTTTTTGTTTCTAAAAACTTGATTACAATAATGGCGATTTGTGGGAGTATACGAGTATACGCACCCACTCCCCCCCCCCTTTTTAGAGAGGGGGATCGCTGAACTCGTCTTTCGACAAGCTGCCTACGTACCCCTTTCGAGGATCAAGCCATCTCGTAGTTCTGTTTCATGCCGCGAGTGTTCTTACTCGGCGGTTGGTGCCGCGATGTCCGCCTTGACCGTGTCGATCGTGGCTGGGTCGACGCTATTTTCCGGATGTTCCGGTTGAGTTGTCGCGTGGGCTTCGGATTTATGTCGAGCTTCGACGTCCGATGCGTTTGCGTTGACAGATGATTTTACTTCGTCCTTGTGCGGGGCGCTTTTGGCCGAAGATCGAGCTATCTTTGCGCGTTTGCCGTTTGCGGAAGCCGTGATTTGCCTTAACTTATGCTCCGCGAGAAAGCATAGTCGCGACTGTTTTTGGCATCCCCAGATGGCCGCGACTCCGCTCGGTGTTGGGAACTTGAGACCCAGGTGGTAAGTTGACGGAACTGCCTGCATGGCGTTGAGCCACGGGTTTCCCATGATCACATTGTAGATAGCGGGATGGTCGACTACCGCGAATTTGACGATTTTCGTGATCTCCTTGGCCATGACTGGCAATTGGATCGATCCGAGAGTCATCGACACTTCGCCTGAAAAACCCGTGAGTGGTTTTGGCGTTGGAATTACTTCTCCGAGTTCGATACTCATCCGCTTGAGAGTGTCGCGGAAGATTACGTTGACCGTGCTTCCCGTATCGACGAGTACCCTTCCGACTTCTAAATCTCGTATGACGAGATCTATGACGAGCGGGTCGCAGTGAGGTTGGTCGATACCGCCGGCTTCTTCCTCTGTGAAGGTGATCGAGCAACTTTGGCCGTCTCGAGGAGGAGACCATGTAGGCCAATTTGCGCTTGATTCTGCCTTCCGTTGGTAAGCCTTGATGGCCGACACGGTATCGCCGCAGTATTGAGATCCTCCGATGATCATATTGACTCTGCGACGATTGTTATCGTTTCCTTTGTCATCCGGCCTCCTACCGCGTTTATCCCCGGGTTGGTTTCGTTGAGGGGATTTTTCAGCGGGCGGATTTCTGTCCGTTTTTGGGGGCCGATCAGAATCGAGGATGAGATCCTTGACGCTAGTTACCTCCGAAAGCTCTCCAGCGAGTAGCTTCGCGGCCAGTCTTGCTCCCAAGACTTTGCAATTGGTCGTGGAGTGTCCTCGGGATTGGTGGAACTCGCAGAAGGTGTTCTCGTCGTATCCTTGATTGCGAGTCCATGTGTTGCCCGTGGTCCGGCCTTGATCCGAATTGATCGCATAGTTATGCGCCCCTTGGAGATCTTCCCCCTCGTGATGGACGTACTTGTCGTTACGAGAGTTCTTCTTTTTCCCCTTCGGATCCGCGTCTTTCGAGGATGGTCTTGCCGGCTTATGTTTTTGCGATAAGACTTTAGTTTCTTCCTCGACTATGATGTAGTCCGTTGCTTTGTGGAGGGCGTCCTGGATCGTTCGCGGTTTGTCGAGAGTTATCCATTTTCTGAATTTCGACTTGTACCAGAGCGTCTTTCTCAGCGCGTCGATGGCCACTTTGTCGCTTATCCCGCTGACCCTGGACATTATCAGCTTGAACCGACTGATAAACTCGCGGAGGGGTTCGTCTTCCCGCTGGGAGAGACTCCAGAGGTCAACATCGGAGGTTTCCCTGTCTATGAATACGAAGTACTGTTTGAGGAATTCCGATGCGAGCTGTCGAAAACTCCCGATGGTGTTGCGACGAAGGCGTGCGAACCATTCGAGTGCTGCTCCTTCAAGATTTTCGACAAACAAGCGGCAATAGCCGGCATCCTTTTCGCCGTCCTTCAGTCTTGCTCTTCCCATCGCGATATGGAAAGCCTGAAGGTGCGCTTTCGGATCGGCCGTACCATCGTACTTTGGTACTTTGATTTTTCCCGGGTCGGACACCCTCATGTCCGAAATGCGGCTGGTAAAGGGGGTCTTTCGAGCTCCTTCCAGCAGTCGATCGATCTCGGGGGCAGCACTAGTAGCATGATGGATTTGAGACTTTACGGCTCTCACTTCTGCCGCAGTCTTAGTGATGTAGTCGCGAAGATCGCGGATATCCGATGTCTCGTCAGTGGATTTCGGAGCCTGTCGGTGCTTACTGCGAGTGAGCTCGGTTTGCCTTTCGGCCAGCTCCTCTTGTTCGTTCCAATAGGCGACTTCTTCTTCTTCCGTCATTGGTTTTTCGAACGGGGAGCCTTCCCGAGCGGATCGGCTTCTAGTCCTTCTTGGGTGCCTGTCGACATCCTCGTCGGTGTCGTTGGAGACATCGCTAGGATCCAGGTCAATGTGTTCGGCTTCGTTATCCTCCGAGTCCTTTGCAGGGGGCGGAAGACTTTCAGAGTTCCCCTTTTCGATGGGAGATTTCTCGCTAGGGTTTTGACCGGAAGGTCGTTCCCGCGCGACTCCTGCTCTATCGAATGGGGTGGCGAAGTCGAGCCTCTTCCCGCGGATTTTGGTGGTTCTGCGGGGACGGATAGCTTGGGTCCTTGCCGTTAAGGTTTCAACCTGTTTGTTCAAGGTATTCACGAGCTTATCCTGTTCTTCCGACCTTTTTTCATAGGTGGCGAACATCTTTTTAAACTCCTCGAGAGTCGCGACGTTGGCTTGCGCGTTGGCCGCAGATACGTCCGCTACCGGGGTGTGGAGATCGGTGCCGCTGCCTCCGTTAAGGGGAGTTTGCACGTTATCCGCGTCGTTGGTTAACATGTCTGACTATGTGTGGCTTTTGCGGGTTAGATTGATCCGTAAGGCCCCCTCCTTCTAGCGCCAAACTGTGGGAACCGAAATTCGCACTGTCGATTTCCGTTTAAATAAGGAAACTAAGAAAACCCTAGTTTCCCAGAGGACCCGGATATCTGTTAATTACCACACGTCAAGCAATCAGAACACGAGAATAACAACGATAAAAATAAGAAATCGAAAAGAGAGCAAAGTAGATCTTATTCTGAATCTGCGTATGAGCGTTACAACAAGGTATAAGCCTGGGCTCGAGAGCTGTCGGCGAGATTCCTAGTTCTAGCAACCCTAAGACGGCTAAACCTAATTGAGTCGCAGCTCGAAATAACAAAAACGGAAAGTTGCCTAAATTGCTCTAAGTGCTAAGTTTGGTCTGAAAAAGTTCTCTCCCTCTGCTCCTCGCCTAGGACTCCTTATATACTAGCTCCAAGGTCGGTTTACGTTTTTACTCTTCTGCCCTTAAGCCGTCATAGCAAAAAATGGAGATATTCCATTTTTCCCGATCTTCACAATTATCTTCAAAACTTCCGTATTTATCCGCGGAAACTTGACATTTATCCTTCCTCGTGGGCCAAGCGTGAACCATGCTGTGGTTCACGGGCTTTTGATTAGGAAAAATCGTAGGATGGGCCTCGAGTCGTGTTTTAGGTCCCTTTGGGCCGTCTTCCGACTCGACACGTTTACTACGAGTTTTCCGCGGTTTAGGATCCGCGAAGTTTGATCGATGAATTAGAATAGCGGGAAACATGGATTGATCTTGCTACGGTCTTCGGGAGATAGTATCCGAAGGTTTGACGAGAATGCAAGGACTGGTGTCGTATCGACGTTCGGAAAGGTTCAATCGCTGCACTGCGACCGAACTTTGGCTCGAGCCCGGTCGCTACGTAGCGACCGAGCTTTGGCTTGAGCTCGGTCGCTACGTAGCGACCGAGCGGGACGATCGCTCGGTCGCTA
>NW_026015767.1:62500-80000 GCF_020379485.1 Brassica napus
GTTCGGCCTAAGCCTTGAACCAATGGCACCGTTTGGAACTCACACCCTTTGGGAACTAGTACCCTTTGGACACACGTGCCTCTTGGCAAGTCATGACCCTTGGCAACTCGCACCCATTCAGATGTTCCAACCGTTCGACCTAACCGTCCGTATGGACTGTCTGGTCCGTGCGTGTGTCCGGCCTATGGCCAAAGGACCACGCCTTAACCTACACAAGTCATGAACCATTGTGACTGTTCAGGGAAGGGTTGCAACCGTTCAGAACAGAACAGAACCGCCCCTATCCAATCGGATCCCCTGAGGCCGGTTTAGACCATGCGCGCGCCTAACTCGACGGTTATGGACCGCGACCGCATTACTCAACCAGAACCACGGTTATAACCAATCCCAACACATCAACAAGGCCACGCCAATGTACAGAAGGAGTAGAAGAAGAACTAGATGAAAAGAATAAGAAGAATAGGATACAATCCAAACGCCCATGGCTAGACCGGTTCGGACTGTCCGATGGTCTTAGCCGATGAGTGGGTGGTTACCCCACTGACCCTATCTGACTGAACCACGGCTTTGGAGTCCTTCTCCAGACCTTTCTCTATGCCTTGGGTATTCATAACCACACGGCCTCCTCTCTCCTAAACCGTTCTCCTTGCCGGAGATACTAAACCACCACGACCGGCCCTTTTCCGGCCGATCTCTTGGCCGGGACTCTCTCTCTCTCTCTACGTTTTTCTCTGAGTATTTTACTCTGGAAATGGATAATGAAATCGACAGGAGAGCCCCCATATTTATAGAAAACGAGGGGGTAAGTCTTGCCCACGAACAGGCACGACTTGCTAGCGAATGGGCACCATCGGCCAAGGGTTGTCCCCTTTCGGCCACTTGCATCCCTTCGCCCTTTCTGATTGGGTTTGGGGTCGGTCATAAGCCCAACCCACGCCCCAAGCCTCCTGGACTTAGCCCACGGCCTTGTCCAAGGACCCAACAGCCCATGGCCTCATGGCCGGACCTCACAGCCCGCCACTGACCCGGACCCGGACCATCGGCCTAAAACCCGAACAGTCCGTCTAGCTGAGATGAGCTGACTCCCAGCTGCCTCAGCTGAGTGAGCTAGTAGTCCAGCTAGTGGAGCTGACTTAGTAGTGGCTGAGCTGGAGTGAACTCAACCTAGCTTCGTTAAGCTGGTCGAGCTACTTCTCTATCTCGTCCAGCTACCGTCTTACTCGTCTTAGCCGTCTCTTTGCTCTTATAAGGTTAAGTCTAAGTTTCCTTATGTCCTTAACCTTCTTTCTTGACCATGGAACGCTTGCCTTGATGTCCTAAGACTGGCTGGTACGTTTCCTCGAACCATGGCCGTCCCAACAATCCTTTCCAGGATTGGGGGCGTGACAAGTCTCCCCCACTTGTAATGGATTCGTCCTCGAATCCGGTGATGATTATACCTTGTCCCAAGACAAAATATTCCAACCGAACTTATTCTAGTCTTGATCAGAGAATAGAACAAGCTTGATTCAAAACCACCAAATGACCACTTCGATGTACCAGTCAAGTCCTCACGAACTTGTTCCAATCTTTAGGCTGCTCGTCCTACAACAAGTCCTAACAGATTGTTATGGTTCTTTTGTCCTTCATGGACAATAAGATTCATGACCTTAGCCACAACGTAATGGATCATCCCCTTAATCGGCCACAACCTTTTCAGGCTTGCCCACATTGCGATCTTAGTCCCTCCAGACTAAAAACGCCTCAGACTTGACTTCTGTCCTTCAGTGGACTTTGTCATAATTCGATCGTGGTCCTTCCTTGGACTCGATCGTACTCTGGTCCTGGTCCACTCAGGGACTCGACCGTTTCACCCCGACCATAGGTCCATCTCCGAATAGGTCGTGGCCTGATCCTCGTCCTTTACTGGACTTGATCATTCTTAACCTTAGGTCAAACTCCGACATGGTTGTACTGCGACCATGGTCCTCTCTCGGCCGGAGCCGACAGAAACGGATTCTAGGACAGCGGAGCTGTCCCTGGCTCTAGTTCAATCGTAAATGGATCCGACCTATCAGGGGGGACACCCTGAGGTACCTGGAACCCATCTGGGAACTTCGACACCAACGAATCCTCTGAAAGGTCTTTCAGACAGACAGAACTGCCCGGCTCTATAGTTGTAATTGTAGCCAAAAAGGACTGACAACCCTGTTCCAACATCCGAATCGCTCGAACTGCTGAAACCACTACTTTCTCTTGAGCCGGACACAGACATTGGTACTGGATCGGATGAAGCCCAGTCTCCAATTGCACACGACCTCTATGGCAATCGAGAGTGGCCCGATACTTTCCCAACCAGTCCATACCTAGGATCATCTCGTGATTCTTTAGGTGGACACAGACCAGATTCACAGGGAAGACCTTTCCCTGGATCTGCACTGGGATATTCGACATGAGACCTAGTGAGTTCCTGGCTTGCCCACCGGCTGCCCTCACTATCCCAAAATTATCACCAGCGTACAGACAGAACAGACCCTTTCCGACCAGTCCCGGACTCACAAAACCTATGTGTAGCCCTGCGTCGGAAAGTACGTGGGTTTTTACACCACCAATCATGAGGGTTACTATCAGAGACCCCCATCAGAATCCCCTAGACTATTCTAGGTTCCAGACAAAGCATTACTACTTGAATGTAAAAAGATAAATTTAGAGATTGCCAGAGATCGAATCAAAAGATCCGGAAGCCCGTCGTCTCGTGACAGTTCATACACCCTTGGTGTTGTGGTTGGTTTGCCTTGGGACGCCTTGCCTGTGTCTCCACGGCCCTTCCCCTGACTTCCTTGCAGCTTGGGACACTCCGATTGGAAATGTCCTTGCTGGCCACAATGGAAACAAGTCATCTGGCCGCTTCTACCAGACAGGTTCAGTCGAGGACAGTTTTGAACCCCATGGTCCATGCTGCCACAACGAACACAAGCCCCCTTGGCCTTCCAGCACTCACCGGTATGGTTCCGTCCACATTTGGAACACGCAGGTTGGCAACCAGAGGTCTCACCTCCGTCCACCTGGTCCCATTTTCTCTTTTTATCATTAGTCTTGCCCGATGGGCCAGACTGTGGCTTAGCCTTAAGCTTAGCTTCTTCAGCTAAGTTAGACTCCAACAAAGCCACCCGTTCCACTTCCAGTGGGTACCTAGATGAGTAGGATTTTGGTTTAATCACACATTTGGAAAACGTCCCATACCATTCTCCAAAGCGTCTTACTATTGCGAATGCTGACACCATTCACAACAGAAATTATAATATACCTCAATCCCCATCATACTAAGATACTTAACATCATGTTCTTCCAATGATTGGAACGAACACCCTGAGTTTCCTCAATTCTTTCTTTGGACGGATTCAGATTGGAATTGATTCATTCCATCCAACTAGATCTAAGGAAACCTACCTTGACCTATACCGAGTCCTAGCTGATCCATCTGATCACAAGTCCACTCGTGTACTGGTCATGTAGTGTCTCCTTTGAGTCAGATTTAACATTGCATATGCTTTACTTATTATGAACGGCCATCAAGGGATAACACTTAACTTCAGTAGAGTGCTGCACGTTTATTTCAACCTAAGCCACTCTCTGGTCCATGTTACTTCCCTTGTCCAGGTAATCCATAAACAAGTTTTGCATTGCTTCCATCCCTTCCAACCCGTCTATTACTTCTTAATAACTAGATCGACCAACCTTTCTGTTTTTAGGATCTTGCCCTTGGAAAATGTATCTTGGCTAAGCCGGTTCATCTTAGAATTCCCACATTCACAATGATACCCTAGCTTACCTCAACTCTTTCTTGGCTCACCCCAACTAAGGTTTCATAGTCATCATAGTTTTGGAAATAATTTCGGTTTGGAAACCAACATCATAGAGCGTTGTCCTAAACAGGATCAACCTGGCTCTGATACCAACTTGTAAGACCCGATCCCGGCCGCCTAGGCCGCGTCGATGCCTCACGTCGCTCGGTCCACTTCCTGGCCGAACCTCTTAATTTTCGCCCTTTATTTATAATATCGCCTAAAGGCGAGGGCTAACTTAGATCTTAGCTAAAGACTTCCCTAGTCATTAATAGCCTAGATCCTCTCAACAGATACGCAGCGGATTATTCTCTAGTTAACCATTGGTCTAAAACCAATCTAACACTTGTCCGGTCGAATCACCTTAGCCTTGGTCAGTTTACTCAACTACCAATTAGCTTAAAGGTCAATCCTAAACCCAAACCAAGCCATACGATTCTGAGGTTCCATTCCCCTAAACCATTCTATCTAGATCTACATAAGTAAATGCTAGATCATACCTTTGCCACATCTACGGAGCTTATTAGCTCATCGGTCCTCCATTGACTCGAATCGCTCTTGCTTAACAGCTGGACCACGATCACTCAATGATCTTACTTAAGGTCCTTATCTTGACTCCTGCATCAAACAGCTCCCCTAGGTACTTAGTCATTCAACCAACCATCCCCACCGACATAAGTAACCTTTGAGAAGTCTTTGAAAGGATAAGGGTATGTATTTGGCCTATCTCGGCTCAAGCACAATCCAAAATCC
Organism: Brassica napus; assembly: GCF_020379485.1. Classification (NCBI taxonomy): domain Eukaryota; kingdom Viridiplantae; phylum Streptophyta; class Magnoliopsida; order Brassicales; family Brassicaceae; genus Brassica; species Brassica napus. Next base: position 67,078 of record NW_026015767.1, read on the forward strand.
TTTTGCCTTATAGGCAATAGTACCAAGTCCATCTTCTGGACTGACAAAGCTCATGAGATCCTAAGTCAATCAACCAACCATCCTCACATGACTTGGAACTGATGAGTCATCATCTGGCCTGACCGGCCTTGGGACTTAACCCAGACAACAGATATGATTTGTTCATACCAACCGATGCATTCATTAATCAGGTTAGGACCGACACCTTGAGCCATCATTCAGAGGTCAGGTCGTCCATACTCAACCATGATCAGATCTTACACGGCCTTCCTTGAACAATCACACCTAAGCTCAATACTTATGGTCTACGACACATAGTACTAGCCATACTCTTCGTCATGACTCTTAGCCAATCTCGAAGTTATCAACACCAAGGTTGATATCTAGAAGCATCACACCAATACTCTTACTCCAGCAACATGATTATCCATACTAGTGTTCGGCCATCGAACCATCGTCATGAAACATGATCCGACCACTAGACTTGATAAGCCATCGTCCACTTAGCATGCACTGATATGACCGGCCTTCCATTGCCATCATGTGGGTCTACGCCCTACATAAGGCATATGGCGCCTATCCTACTCACCAACCCGAGGTTGATTGTAAGATATCCTACTTAGCCTTTGCGGCTAGAACCATCCAACCATAGCCGGATTGTCCATAGTCCCGTCTAACCGTCTGATTAAGATCTAGGTGCGATCGGCCAGTTATAAGTCCGGCCCAAAGGCTCACGGACCTTCTTACCTGATCCGACCCAAAGCCTGGATCCATACCACAGAGTAAGGCCCAAGACCAAACCGGATTGCCTTGCAACCAATCAGACCTTGCGACACAACACTCCGGTTAAACTAACCGTCCGTCCGTTCGACTATGCAGCCGCGGACTGTCCACTTGGTTCGGCCTAAGCCTTGAACCAATGGCACCGTTTGGAACTCACACCCTTTGGGAACTAGTACCCTTTGGACACACGTGCCTCTTGGCAAGTCATGACCCTTGGCAACTCGCACCCATTCAGATGTTCCAACCGTTCGACCTAACCGTCCGTATGGACTGTCTGGTCCGTGCGTGTGTCCGGCCTATGGCCAAAGGACCACGCCTTAACCTACACAAGTCATGAACCATTGTGACTGTTCAGGGAAGGGTTGCAACCGTTCAGAACAGAACAGAACCGCCCCTATCCAATCGGATCACCTGAGGCCGGTTTAGACCATGCGCGCGCCTAACTCGACGGTTATGGACCGCGACCGCATTACTCAACCAGAACCACGGTTATAACTTATAACCAATCCCAACACATCAACAAGGCCACGCCAATGTACAGAAGGAGTAGAAGAAGAACTAGATGAAAAGAATAAGAAGAATAGGATACAATCCAAACGCCCATGGCTAGACCGGTTCGGACTGTCCGATGGTCTTAGCCGATGAGTCGGTGGTTACCCCACTGACCCTATCTGACTGAACCACGGCTTTGGAGTCCTTCTCCAGACCTTTCTCTATGCCTTGGGTATTCATAACCACACGGCCTCCTCTCTCCTAAACCGTTCTCCTTGCCGGAGATACTAAACCACCACGACCGGCCCTTTTCCGGCCGATCTCTTGGCCGGGACTCTCTCTCTCTCTCTCTACGTTTTTCTCTGAGTATTTTACTCTGGAAATGGATAATGAAATCGACAGGAGAGCCCCCATATTTATAGAAAACGAGGGGGTAAGTCTTGTCCCACGAACAGGCACGACTTGCTAGCGAATGGGCACCATCGGCCAAGGGTTGTGCCCTCTCGGCCACTTGCATCCCTTCGCCCTTTCTGATTGGGTTTGGGGTCGGTCATAAGCCCAACCCACGCCCCAAGCCTCCTGGACTTAGCCCACGGCCTTGTCCAAGGACCCAACAGCCCATGGCCTCATGGCCGGACCTCACAGCCCGCCACTGACCCGGACCATCGGCCTAAAACACGAACAGTCCATCTAGCTGAGATGAGCTGACTCCCAGCTGCCTCAGCTGAGTGAGCTAGTAGTCCAGCCAGTGGAGCTGACTTAGTAGTGGCTGAGCTGGAGTGAACTCAACCTAGCTTCGTTAAGCTGGTCGAGCTACTTCTCTATCTCGTCCCGTTACCGTCTTACTCGTCTTAGCCGTCTCTTTGCTCTTATAAGGTTAAGTCTAAGTTTCCTTATGTCCTTAACCTTCTTTCTTGACCATGGAACGCTTGCCTTGATGTCCTAAGACTGGCTAGTACGTTTCCTCGAACCATGGCCGTCCCGACAATCCTTTCCAGGATTGGGGGCGTGACAGTCGCAATAGTAATTCAACCTAGTACGAGAGGAACCGTTGATTCGCACAATTGGTCATCGCGCTTGGTTGAAAAGCCTGTGGTGCGAAGCTACCGTGCGCTGGATTATGACTGAACGCCTCTAAGTCAGAATCCGGGCTAGAAGCGACGCATGCGCCCGCCGCCCGATTGCCGACCCTCAGTAGGAGCTTCGGCTCCCAAAGGCACGTGTCGTTGGCTAAGTCCGTTCGGTGGAAGCGCCGTTCGGACCGCCTTGAATTATAATTACCACCGAGTGGCGGGTAGAATCCTTTGCAGAAGACTTAAATACCCGACGGGTATTGTAAGTGGCAGAGTGGCCTTGCTGCCACGATCCACTGAGATTCAGCCCTTTGTCGCTAAGATTCGACCCTCCCCCTTTCCAATCACATGTTCCTCCCCAAAACGTTAAAAAACAAAAAACCCAAAAAAATTCAAGTATATAAGAAGATCCCGTCGGAGGTTCAAGATTTTTACTTGGTGAAATTCACTCTCAACCTAATATTTCAGATTGGCCGATGAAATGCAGCCCGCATGTGCACAAGTCTCGGCCAAAGGCATCCTTGTTGGGGTCAAAATCGGTCACGACGGAATAAATGTCTGAAAGTCCGTAAAAATCAGCATCAATGTTTTTACGAAAAGTAATCTTCGTAAATATATCTTTACGAAGAGCCTTGCAGTAAAAATCTCATCCAAATCTCAATCGAACCACTAAATACCGATTGTCCGAAGGCAACGGACATGTATCCAAATCGGCTGCGGACAAGCTCGAGTATGGAAATCAGACCGCGGACAAGCCAAGCTCGATCGATACGCGGTGACCAAGCATGCACACAGCTCGGTCGCTACATAGCGATCGAGCTCGAGCCAAGCTCGGTCGCTACGTAGCGACCAAGCCCGAGCCAAGCTCGGTCGCTACGTAGCGACCGAGCGTCCAAGCCTGAGCCAAGCTCGGTCGCTACGTAGCGACCGAGCGTCCGAGCCTGAGCCAAGCTCGGTCGCTACGTAGCGACCGAGCGTCCGTCTCGCTCGGTCGCTACGTAGCGACCGAGCCCGATGTGGAAACTGAAATTCGCACTGTCGATTTCCGTTTAAATAAGGAAACTAGGAAAACCCTAATTTTCCAGAGGACCCGGATATCTGTTAATTACCACACGTCAAGCAATCAGAACACGAGAACAACAACGATAAAAATAAGAAATCGAAAAGAGAGCAAAGAAGATCTTATTCCGAATCTGCGTATGAGCGAGGTATAAGCCTGGGCTCGAGAGCTGTCGGCGAGATTCCTAGTTCTAGCAACCCTAAGACGGCTAAACCTAATTGAGTCGCAGCTCGAAATAACAAAAACGGAAAATTGCCTAAATTGCTCTAAATGCTAAGTTTGCTCTGAAAAATTCTCCTCCTTGCTCCTCGCCTAGGACTCCTTATATACTAGCTCCAAGGTCGGTTTACGCTTTTACTCTTCTGCCCTTCGGCCGTCATAGCATAAAAATGGAGATATTCCATTTTTCCCGATCTTCACAATTATCTTCAAAACTTCCGTATTTATCCGCGGAAACTTGACATTTATCCTTCCTCGTGGGCCAAGCGTGAACCATGCTGTGGTTCACGGGCTTTTGGTTAGGAAAAATCGTAGGATGTGCCTCGAGTCGTGTTTTAGGTCCCTTTGGGCCGTCTTCCGACTCGACACGTTTACTACGAGTTTTTCACGGTTTCTAATCCGCGAAGTTTGATGGATGAATTAGAATTGCGGGAAACATGGACTGAGCTTGCTACGGTCTTCGGGAGATAGCATTCGAAGGTTTGACGAGAATGCAAGGACTGGTGTTGTATCGATGTTCGGAAAGGTTCAATCGCTACACAGCGACCGAACTTTGGCTCGAGCCCGGTCGCTACGTAGCGACCGAGCGAGACGAGTGCTCAGTCGCTACGTAGCGACCGAGCTTTGGCTCGAGCTCGGTCGCTACGTAGCAACCGAGCTTGGCCGAGCTCGGTCACTACGTAGCGACCAAGCGGGACGATCGCTCGGTCGCTACATAGCAACCGAGCGGGATGATCGCTCGGTCGCTACGTAGCGACCGAGCAGGACGATCGCTCGGTCGCTACGTAGCGACCGAGCTTGGCTGAGCTCGGTCGCTACGTAGCGACCGAGCGGGACGATCGCTCGGTCGCTATGTAGCGACCGAGCTTTGGCTCGAGCTCGGTCGCTACGTAGCGACCGAGCGGGACGATCGCTCGGTCTCTACGTAGCGACCGAGCTTTGGCTCGAGCTCGGTCGCTACATAGCGACCGAGCGGGACGATCGCTCGGTCGCTATGTAGCGACCGAGCTTTGGCTTGAGCTTGGTCGCTACGTAGTGACCGAGCGGGACGATCGCTCGGTCGCTACGTAGCGACCAAGCTTGGCTGAGCTCGGTCGCTACATAGCGACCGAGCGGGACGATCGCTCGGTCGCTACGTAGCGACCGAGCTTTGGCTCGAGCTCGGTCGCTACGTAGCGACCGAGCGGGACGATCGCTACGTAGCGACCGAGCTTGGCTGAGCTCGGTCGCTACGTAGCGACCGAGCGGGATGATCGATCGGTCGCTGCGTAGCGACCGAGCTTGGCTCGGGTTTGGTTGCTACTTAGCGACCGGACGGCGTGTATACATAGCGACCGAGCTTGGTTTGTTCGGTTTGAATCCCAAAGGATACTTCTTCGAAAAAACTTCGTATAGGTTATTTTTACGAAAATTACATCTCTTCTTTTACTATCTCTTTCGGAAATACGATCTCCGAGGATTTTCGGGTGGTAATTCCGTCGTAACCGTTTTTGACCCCAACAGTTACCCCCCAGCCCGTTAGGATCATGCATCGTAGGATCCTAGCGTGCGGTTAGGCATGTTTGGCAAGTTAGGCGTGATGGATGGAATTAATATCCGAAAGTCCGAGCTTGAATAGTAAATCCTCATGTCTTATAAGAAGGGAGGTAACTTGTTCCATAATTTTTTCACTTTCTTGTTTTTCTCTAAGATCTTTAAAAAAAACTTTCTATCTTTCTCTCCACCCTTTTCCTCTATTTCCCTCAAGAGAAGTGTAAAGATGTCGAGCAAGAAAAAGATTGCGAAAAAAGGGTCTTCGTCCGCGAGTCCTTATGAAGAGCTCGTCGTTCCGAAGATGGAGTTCGTGCCTCACTCGGTGCATCCTGCCGAGAACGAGGCATGGTGGGTTGCTCATTATGGCTCGTTGACCCCTCCCAAGGAGAAGCCGTTCCCGGTCCTGGTCCATCGTGGAGTCGAGGAAGAGGATGCAAGCAGGACTACTGACGAGTTCCTCGCGACGATGCGATCGTTCTACCACATCCCGGATACTGTTGAGTTCCGGGTTCCCTGCCGCCGGGAATGTGCTAACAACCCCCCCCGGAGGGTTACTTTACTTGTTATGAGGCGTTCGTAGTGCGTTGTCGCCTATGGTTCCCCATACCCGAAATTCTCGTCCGAGTGTTGGACCGTTTCGAAGTTGCGATAAGTCAGTTGACACCCCTTGCCATTCAGCACCTTATTGGGATCCTGATCCTAAGCTACGAGCATGGCCTTTCCCTATCCGTCGATCATTATGAAGCGCTTTTGAGGATTCAACTTGTCAGGGGTACGGATAAGCATAGGTTGGTCCCTCGGAAATTTATGTCAGTGGTTAAGAAGTTTATTTTGAACTTCAACTCGTGGAAGAAGTTCTTTTTCTTTGTCCGTATAGACGCTGCATCCGTCGAAGAGAGTTGCATTCCATTGTTCCGGAGGTTACCAAATGATCGTCCCTTTATCAACCCTTTTGCTCCGTTCCCCGAGGACATCATTTCGGTGAGGGATCTTCTCAGGAATGGTCCCTTCTTCTGGACTTCTTTACGCCGAAGAGGGTTTGGAAGGCACTGAAATTCGTGCAACCCGGTCCTGCTTTGGATGCGGACACGGGAAGCGACTCCAAACCCGACGACCAGAATCCCGTCGAAGCTCCGACAGCTGCGCCGGAGTCGAGCTCTTGGAAGGGAAAAGATGTCGATCTTGGCGACATAGAGTTTTCGATGGATGACTCTATGCTTCCAGGATGGGATCCGAACCTCGCTTACGGCGACGGGAGCGGTTCGAGCGAGGCCCCTATTCCGGATTTCGATGATTTCTTTGCTGGGCTGCCATCGGGTTTTGATGCTCCTCCTCCTACGAAGAATCGGCGAGGCCGAGAGTCGTTGCGGAAGGATCTCGCATCATCAATGGGGTTAGTTTTTTTTGAGAATTTTTTTTTTTTTTTGGTGATTGTCCTATGTATATATTTATAACATGCCAATTGATTTTGCAGGGCCTGAGCTTGCTGGGCTCGGCCATTGAGGCGGGCCATAGAGAAGCCATGGTCTACCGCTTCAAGGCGGAGAAAGCGGAGCGGGATCACGCTAGCGTGCAAGGAGAGATGCTGGAGCGAGAGGCGCAGCTTACTCGTGATCATGCGCGGGCTGTTCGTAAAGCGGAGAGGAAACGCAAAAGAGAAATAGTCGAGGTGATGAAGGCTCGTGCATGGTTCCAGGTTGAGTATGGGAACCTCAAGAATGCCTTTACCTCGGTGGGTGACTTTCGCGAGTGCCGCGGTTCGGTCGGAAGTCTTTGGAAGACGCTAGCCGATGACTATGTGTTTGAAGAGCTTTGGCTCGAGCTCGGTCGCTACGTAGCGACCGAGCGGGACGATCGCTCGGTCGCTACGTAGCGACCGAGCTTTGGCTTGAGCTCGGTCGCTACGTAGCGACCGAGCGGGATGATCGCTCGGTCACTACGTAGCGACCAAGCTTGGCTGAGCTCGGTCGCTACGTAGCGACCGAGCGGGACGATCGCTCGGTCGCTACGTAGCGACCGAGCTTGGCTGAGGTCGGTCGCTGCGTAGCGACCGAGCGGGATTATCGCTCGGTCGTTGCGTAGCGACCGAGCTTGGCTCGGGTTTTGTTGCTACGTAGCGACCGGACGGCGTGTATACGTAGCGACCGAGCTTGGTTTGTTCGGTTTGAATCCCAAAGGATACTTCTTCGTAAAAACTTCGTATAGGTTATTTTTACGAAAATTACATCTCTTCTTTTACTATCTCTTTCGGAAATACGATCTCCGAGTATTTTCGGGTGGTAATTCCGTCGTAACCGTTTTTGACCCCAACAGTTACCCCCCAGCCCGTTAGGATCATGCATCGTAGGATCCTAGCGTGCGGTTAGGCATGTTTGGCAAGTTGCGTGATGGATGGAATTAATATCCGAAAGTCCGAGCTTGAATAGTAAATCCTCATGTCTTATAAGAAGGGAGGTAACTTGTTCCATAATTTTTTCACTTTCTTGTTTTTCTCTAAGATCTTTAAAAAAAACTTTCTATCTTTCTCTCCACCCTATTCCTCTATTCCCTCAAGAGAAGTGTAAAGATGTCGAGCAAGAAAAAGATTGCGAAAAAAGGGTCTTCGTCCGCGAGTCCTTATGAAGAGCTCGTCGTTCCGAAGATGGAGTTCGTGCCTCACTCGGTGCATCCTGCCGAGAACGAGGCATGGTGGGTTGCTCATTATGGCTCGTTGACCCCTCCCAAGGAGAAGCCGTTCAAGCTCCTGACTAAGGTGATATCTATCCTTGCATCATATTTCATTAGCTTGCATTTGCTTTCATCATAAACCGAAAATCCATAAAAACTGTTTTTTTTGCATTTTTGTGTTCTTGTTGCATTCATAAAATCAGAAAATATGAAAAGGGAAGACAAGTTTATTTTCGTGTAGATCATCTAGGATTCAAATTTTATTCATTAGCTTGTTTGCATTCATTCCCCCCAGCTCCACTTGCCATTTTTTAGATTTGTGCATTCATTTCAAAAAAAAAAACAATATCTGCATTTAGGTTGTTTCCATTTTCTTTTTGCATTGCACATCAAGTCTAAAAATTCAAAAAAAAATCATCCTAGTTATTGTTTCATGCCATATTAGTTGGTTCATTTCGTGATTGCATCAGAAAAGAAAAATAAAATATTTTCAAGCTTAGTTTATAACTTTTGCATAAGTGGTTTAATTGTTTGCATCAAAGAAATTTTTTTTAAAAAAAAAAACAAATATCAGCATTAGTTTTCTTTCCATATTTTCTTTTCATTTGTGTTTATTATCATATCATATTGATTCATTTCGTGTTTGCATTGAGAAAACCAAAAGAAAAATAATTTTTGCATACTTTATTTCATTTCGGTTTGTAATTGCATATTTTCTCGGTTTAGTTTAAATTGCATTGTGCACTTGATTTATTTTGGTTCGACCAGACCTTCCCATTTCTTCACTTGATCTTTGAGAGTGTTTTCAGGAAGCCATGGTAGGAGAAACACACGGCCAATGTCAGATGGCCAAACAGAACCAACATTTGACAGCTTTGCAAGAGGTTGATCTGATTGCACAGCTGAGGAAAAGAAAGAAGAAACAAGGCCAACGTCCACAGCCAGGAGAAAGGAGATTTGGAGATGCTCCAGAGGCTGTCTATGTCGAGCCCAAGCCACCAGATCCTTCAAGGATCAATCAAACCCCAACTTCTCAAACCCACAAACATCATGTTGTTAATTCTCAATTTAATTATAACTCTTTTGCTGATAAAATTAAACTCTTTACATTTTCAGGAAAAAGAGGTTATCTAATATGGGAAAGGAACCTTGATGAATGGTTTCACTACAACAACATCTTGAAGAAAGAGAGGCTTGCTTAAGCCATTGAACAACTTAGAGATGATGCCTTTGAATGGTGGGTACAAGAAGAAGGTGATAGATGGTTTTACAAGGAGCCAACTATCAAAACATGGAGAGCTCTTAAGGAAGTCATGAGATATGAGTTTGCACCAAAGATTACAAGTTCTGAAATCCAAGAACTATATCCAAGGAGGTATCCAACTCATGGTTCCAAAGAAGCAAGAAAAGATGTACCAAAAGAAGGTCATAGAAGCTTGATCCATCAAGACCAGATTCGGCCAAACCAGAAGCCCACGGTTTTCTATGATCAAAACCAACCTATTGAGGTCCCAAAGACCATGGAGGAGAAGAAGTTTGTCAGCCAAGACACATTGGCCAGACACAAAGAAAAACCAGACCAACTGATTTTTCAAGAAAAGGCCAAGGTAAGTTTTATACTTGATAAATTTGTTTGTAAATCATCTCCCACTGGTAGGAGTCACTTGTATTTGTCCAAGGATGATAACACAGGTCCTGAAGTCAAGAAAGACATGATCTCAAAGTCCTTGTTGGATTTAAAAGTTGTTCATGATTTAAGTCCAAGGAATGATGAGATTTCAAACCCAAAGAAAGAAGAGGCATCAAGCCAAGGTAAGTCTTCTAAATTTAAAGATTTAAAAGATCAGACATGTTCTAGATGTCATAAAAGAGGACACTTTGCTGTAGTTTGCTCTACTAAGAAAGCATTGATAGAAACATCACTAGAAGAGAAAACAGAATTATCTATGAAAAGTGATAGTTTTATTCAATCTGATTTATTGGTTCCAAATTCTTGTGTAATGCACTTGTCTTTGTCAAAGGGTGATGTAACAGGAACTAAGGAGCATGAATTCAAAGGAGAGGAGCCACCAGGCGCCACACCTGTGATGGACCAGAAGATGGTTCAAGACACAATGCAGTCCATGTTGCTTAAAGAAGCAAAACCGGTCATAAAAGTATCCCACCAAGGTAAGTTTCAAACACCACCTTTGGATACTAGTACTGATGTGTGTGTTTTTGGTACAGGTAGAATAAATGAAAGCTATAAGATTATTGAAGTCCCAAAGAAAGAACCAGACCATAAGCTCAGCCATGAACTCACTCCCAAGTGGAAACCGAAATCTGAACAATCTATTGTTCAAGTTCCAAAACCTATGGTAAGATTCATTTTAGATCAGCATGTTCTTAATATTTCCATGACAGATATAATGCACTTGCTTTTTGTCCAGAGTGTTGAGATTATTTCAGGTTGCCAAGAAGAAAGCTTCAAAGATCCACCGGATAATCTTATGTTGCTAGGAGAATCAACTCCAAGGAAGATCAGAAACGTGGCCACCCAAACTTTAAAGGACCATCCACTCCAGAAGAGATGTAATGGCCATGACCATAGCATAGGCGTGAGCCTTTCACATCTTCTCAAAGAAGAGCCACCAGATGCACCATGCATCACCAAACCGAAATTATACCAAGGTAAGGTTCTAAACTCTCAAAAGAGAATGAAACCTGACTTGCTCTATCTTGATGCAGGTTATATAGTTTCGAGGTCGAAACCTTGTCAAGAGGGAGGGGATGTTGTGGTCACGAAATCCATGGTTCAACCAGAGTCTCACCAAACCGTCCAAACCGGCCATCTAGGAGGTACCAGCGACCGAGGTTCAGTCCAAGGCGTATATATATAGAACCAGAAGGACTTTCAACATGAAACCAATTTTATTGGATTCTACACTCAAGAAGGAGTCCATCACAATTGGAATCGAGCCAAAATATTCACGGAGCAAGAAGTTATGAATTTTACAAGTCAGAAGTTTCCCAACCCGTCCATCTGCGAGTACCCGACTTTAGAAGGAGATTCCAGCCCAAGGAAGGAGCGGCCTGAAGAAAAGCCCATATTGGAGTCAAGAGGAGTTTATCAGCTTACCAGAAAGTCCAAGATCAGGAGAAATGGCCACGGAATTATGAAGTTATGATTCAATCTCCAAAACCGGCCAAACCAGTTCTACACTTGCCTCAATTGGAAGCTAACCGGTTCAATCAGCTTCAAACCAGACATTGGCGACCAGGAGATCATTTCAACCAATCAGGAGATATTCTACGCATCCAGGAGGAGTTCTACAAGTTCATACCATGCACCAGCAACCATTGAATCAGGAGGATCCTCATTTACTTCAACTTGCCTTATTTGGAGTCTCAAGCATTAAAACTCTAACAGCTCTTTTTCCTTCAGTCTATGCACGACATCAGCACCTTCTAGACCATTAAGAAGATTCCCAGGAAGCTCACTTACCCCCTCAAACCGTCCAGATACAAGGAGGACACCATCTACATTCATTTGGCCAAGATTCTCATCATTAAGCCTCCAACGGCTAGTTTTCAAGGAGCCATCAATTCCTTTGCTTCCAAGTTTATTATTTCGATTTTTATTTCTTTCCTTATGTCATTTTATGACTGTTAGAGAGTCCTTGGTCGAGCCTATAAAGCTCTAGTCTTTGTGTCATTGTAAATCCATCTTTGAAAGTATTATGAATTATTCAGTTTTTCTAGTTTTGTCAAAACTATTGTTCTAAGTCTTTTGAGTGTGTGAGAAACAACTCTGGAGCAACTTGACTTATCAAAGCCTCCTTTCACAGAGCTTTGTGGCGTCCATCATCCCAACTCCATCCATTAATCGATCTTGAGAGTGATACACATCCAGCAAGACCGGTTCCATCTTCATTCATCTCCCATCCATTGATCCTTGTTGAGAGTGATACACATCCAGCAACAAAGATCCCATATCCATCAATCTATCCCTTTTCTATTTGTTTTTATTCATATTATCATTTTGATTCATATTCATATTTTTTTCTGTTTGCATTATAAAACTCTAAAAACTCATAAAAATCGGTTCTCATTGTTCTCAGTTTGTAGCTTGGATCCAACATCTATCCATTCGTGGGTTACCCCCCCTGTGCCTACAACACACGGGAAGGGCCAGCATGCTGATATGTATGGTCAGCATGCTGATATGTATGGTCAGCATGCTGATATGAGTTCAGTACACGGATCAGTCCACGGGAAGGGCCAGCGTGCTGATATGTGTACTGACATGGTGCATCAGTTGTCCAGAATCAGTACACGGACAGTCCACGGGAAGGGCCAGCATGCTGATATGTGTGGTCAGCATGCTGATATATGTTCAGTACACGGATCAGTACACGGACAGTCCACGGGAAGGGCCAGCATGCTGATATGTGTGGTCAGCATGCTGATATATGTTCAGTACACGGATCAGTACACGGACAGTCCACGGGAAGGGCCAGCATGCTGATATGTGTACTGACATGGTGCATCAGTTGTCCAAAATCAGTACACGGACAGTCCACGGGAAGGGCCAGCATGCTGATATGTGTGGTCAGCATGCTGATATGAGTTCAGTACACGGATCAGTCCACGGACAGTCTGTGTGTGCTAACGGACAGGCACGGACGTCCTGCGTGTGCTGACGGACGTCCTGTGTGTACTGAACAGACAGCCCACGTGGGCCAAAATCACCCGAACAGTCCACAGGAAGGGCCAGCATGCTGATATGTGTACTGACGGACGACCACGGACGTCCTGTGTGTACTGACGGACGGCCACGGACGTCCTGTGTGTGCTGACGGACGTCCTGTGTGTACTGACAGATGTCCTGTGTGTACTGACAGACACACGGACACACACAGACAGCCACAGACGTCCTGCGTGTGCTGACGGACGTCTTGTGTGTGCTGACGGACGGCCACGGACGTCCTCTGTGTACTGACGGACGTCCTGTGTGTGCTGACGGACGGCCACAGACGTCCTGTGTGTACTGACGGATGGCCACTGACGTCTTTTGTGTACTGACGGACGTCCTGTGTGTACTGACGGACACGAGA
>NW_026015767.1:90000-102500 GCF_020379485.1 Brassica napus
GAGGTAACGTTCTGAACGATCACTCGTTACCTTTCTTACTGCCCGTTTTTTTTTATATTCGTCCATATCTGTACTACGTTCATTTTGCAGTACACAACCCCATTCCTCCTTTTCCGGAAGATTTGTGCATCGTCCGAGACCTTCTCCGTGGTGGTCCGCTGTTTTGGGGTCATTTTTCTCCCGAGAGGATCCGTGCGGCGGTCGAGGCTCATCGATTTCGTTTCAGCTCATCAATTGATAATGTTATGGGGGTTCTTTTGGAGATACCTCCTTATCCACTGTCTACGCCGCTGGGCGGAGCAGTGGTCGAGGGTCGCTTGATGCTGAGGAAGATGTAGAGCCGACCGTAGAGGATCCTATTTGGATGGACTGATCCTTTGTATTGATGATTGAGTTTGATTATCGTTTTATCTGTTTTCGGCCGAGTGTGGCCTTTTGGATTTTGCTTACGCCTAGATGGCCGTATTTGTATTTACCGGGACTGGCCGTTGGTGGCTTTGAATCCCTTGCCGCTTTACGCGGTTTATTTATATGATAAATGTTTTGTTTTGAGTTTTCCTGAGTAGGGTTGAAGTAAATATGAGTTGTCGTCTCGTATTTAGTTCTGATTAGACGTTCAATCTGTTGGTTCGTTTGTGATTTTCGTAAAAATTTACTTATCTTTACGATTTTCGAGAACATTGAGATATGAACGGAGAGACATGGTTTAGGATCTCGTATCTTTTAGATATCATGCCTTGAGATGTTTGAGACCAGAGCGTTGGGCTTAGGGCAAGACCTAGGTTTACTTTCGGTTAAGGTTTGTGCGGTGACTAGCCGGCTATCGTTTTTTCTGTTGTGATTTCTTCCTGACTCGCACCGATTTAAAGTCCGCGATATGTTCTCGGCTTATATGACTTGTATGGTACGAATCGAGCATCTTCTCAGAATCAACTGGAAGTGCTAAACCAAAATTTCGGATTTTTGTTGTAGCGCGCTATTGTCCTTGTGCTGGACGTTTTTAAAGATCAAAATAATGATCGGATTGCGTTTGTTTAAGACGGCTGGCGTGTTCGTCGGGGCCAATCGACGAACGGGGTGTAAGGTTTTTGGTCGCGTTCGGAAAATTTGTTAGTATCTATCCTTGAATTTTAACTTTTGCGACGTCTCGCAGTTATTTCAAGGATTATATGTGTGTATTTGTGTGTTTGAAAGATGATAATAATTTTTTACGATTTTTGGGCCGGATGAGGCCGCAGACAAGCGTAAACCGGATGTTTTAATGTTTCCAGGCGTTTCCTGAAAGTTTCTTTTGCGTTTTACTGAGGCGTAAGCGTTTTCGATAAAAAGGACGATGTATATTGTAAAAGTTTTTGAAGTTTCTAAAAACTCGATTACAATAATGGCGATTGTGGGAGTATACGAGTATACGCACCCACTCCCCCCCCCCCTTTTTATAGAGGGGGATAGCTGAACTCGTCTTTTTGACGAGCTGCCTACGTACCCCTTTCGAGGATCAAGCCATCTCGTAGTTCTGTTTCGTGCCGCGAGTGTTCTTACTCGGCGGTGGATGTCGCGATGTCCGCCTTGACCGTGTCGATCGTGGCTGGGTCGACGCTATTTTCCGGATGTTCCGGTTGAGTTGTCGCGTGGGCTTCGGATTTATGTCGAGCTTCGGCGTCCGCTGCGTTTGCGTCGATAGACGATTTTACTTCGTCTTCTCCCGGGGCGCTTTTGGCTGAAGATCGATCTATCTTCGCGCGTTTGCCGTTTGCGGAAGCCGTGATTTGCCTTAACTTATGCTCCGCGAGGAAGCATAGTCGCGACTGTTTTTGGCATCCCCAGATGGCCGCGACTCCGCTCGGCGTTGGGAACTTGAGACCCAGATGGTAGGTTGACGGAACTGCCTGCATGGCGTTGAGCCATAGGGTTCCCATGATTACGTTGTAGATAGCGGGATGATCGACTACCGCGAATTCGACGATTTTCGTGATCTCCTTCGCCATGACTGGCAATTGGATTGATCCGAGAGTCATCGATACTTCGCCTGAAAAACCCGTGAGTGGTTTTGGCGTTGGAATTACTTCTCCGAGTTTGATACTCATCCGCTTGAGAGTGTCGCGGAAGATTACGTTGACCGTGCTTCCCGTGTCGACGAGTACCCTTCCGACTTCTAAATCTCGTATGACGAGATCTATGACGAGCGGGTCGCAGTGAGGTTGGTCGATACCGCCGGCTTCTTCCTCTGTGAAGGTGATCGAGCAACTTTGGGCGTCTCGAGGAGGAGACCATGTAGGCCAATTTGCACTTGATTCTGCCTTCCGTTGGTAAGCCTTGATGGCCGATACGGTATCGCCGCAGTATTGTGATCCTCCGATGATCATATTGACTCTGCGACGATTGTTATCGTTCCCTTTGTCATCCGGCCTCCTACCGCGTTTATCCCCAGATTGGTTTCGTTGAGGGGATTTTTCAGCGGGCGGATTTCTATCCGTCTTTGGAGGCCGATCAGAATCGAGGATGAGATCCTTGACGCTAGTTATTCCGAAAGCTCTCCAGCGAGTAGCTTCGCGGCCAGTCTTGCTCCCAAGACTTTGCAATTGGTCGTGGAGTGTCCTCGGGATTGGTGGAACTCGCAGAAGGTGTTTTCGTCATACCCTTGATTGCGAGTCCATGTGTTGCCCGTGGTCCGGCCTTGATCCGAATTGATCGCATAGTTATGCGCCCCTTGGAGATCTTCCCCCTCGTGATGGACGTACTTGTCGTTACGAGAGTTCTTCTTTTTTCCCTTCGGATCTGCGTCTTTCGAGGATGGTCTTGCCGGCTTATGTTTTTGCGATAAGACTTTAGTTTCTTCCTCGACTATGATGTAGTCCGTTGCTTTGTGGAGGGCGCCCTGGATCGTTCGCGGTTTGTCGAGAGTTATCCATTTTCTGAATTTCGACTTGTACCAGAGCGTCTTTCTCAGCGCGTCGATGGCCACTTTGTCGCTTATCCCGCTGACCCTGGACATTATCAGCTTGAACCGACTGATAAACTCGCGGAGGGGTTCGTCTTCCCTCTGGGAGAGACTCCAGAGGTCAACATCGGAGGTTTCTCTGTCTATGAATACAGAGTACTGTTTGAGGAATTCCGATGCGAGCTGTCGAAAACTCCCGATGGTGTTGCGACGAAGGCGTGCGAACCATTCGAGCGCTGCTCCTTCGAGATTTTCGACAAACAGGCGGCAATAGCCGGCATCTTTTTCGCCGTCCTTCAGTCTTGCTCTTCCCATCGCGATGTGGAAAGCCTGAAGGTGCGCTTTTGGATCGGCCGTACCATCGTACTTCGGTACTTTGATCTTTCCCGGATCGGACACCCTCATGTCCGAAATGCGACTGGTAAAGGGGGTCTTTCGAGCTCCTTCCAGCAGTCGATCGATCTCGGGGGCAGCACTAGTAGCATGATGGATTTGAGACTTTACGGCTCTCACTTCTGCCGCAGTCTTAGTGATGTAGTCGCGAAGATCGCGGATATCCGATGTCTCGTCAGTAGATTTCCGAGCCTGTCGGCGTTTACTGCGAGTGAGCTCGGTTTGCCTTTCGGCCAGCTCCTCTTGTTCGTTCCAATAGGCGACTTCTTCTTCTTCCGTCATTGGTTTTTCGAACGGGGAGCCTTCCCGAGCGGATCGGCTTCTGGTCCTTCTTGGATGTCTGTCGACATCCTCGTCGGTGTCGTTGGAGACATCGCTAGGATCCAGGTCAATGTGTTCGGCTTCGTTATCCTCCGAGTCCTTTGCAGGGGGCGGAAGATTTTCAGGGTTCCCCTTTTCGACGGGAGATTTCTCGCTAGGGTTTTGACCGGAAGGTCGTTCCCGCGCGAGTCCTGCTCTATCGAGTGGGGTGGCGAAGTCGAGCCTCTTCCCGCGGATTTTGGTGGTTCCGCGGGGACGGATAGCTTGGGTCCTTGCCGTTAAGGTTTCAACCTGTTTGGTCAAGGTATTCACGAGCTTATCCTGTTCTTCCGACCTTTTTTCATAGGTGGCGAACATCTTTTTGAACTCCTCGAGCGTCGCGGCGTTGGCTTGCGCGTTGGCCGCCGATACGTCCGCTACTGGAGTGTGGAGATCGGTGCCGCTGCCTCCATTAAGAGGAGTTTGCACGTTATCCGCGTCGTTGGTTGACATGTCAGATTGTGTGTGGCTTTTGCGGGTTAGATTGATCCGTAAGTCCCCCTCCTTCTAGCGCCAAACTGTGGGAACCGAAATTCACACTGTCGATTTCCGTTTAAATAAGGAAACTAGGAAAACCCTAATTTCCCAGAGGACCCGGATATCTGTTAATTACCACACGTCAAGCAATCAGAACACGAGAATAACAACGATAAAAATAAGAAATCGAAAAGAGAGCAAAGTAGATCTTATTCCGAATCTGCGTATGAGCGTTACAACAAGGTATAGCCTGGGCTCGAGAGCTGTCGGCGAGATTCCTAGTTCTAGCAACCCTAAGACGGCTAAACCTAATTGAGTCGCAGCTCGAAATAACAAAAACGGGAAATTGCCTAAATTGCTCTTAAATGCTAAGTTTGCTCTGAAAAAGTTCTCCCTCCATGCTCCTCGCCTAGGACACCTTATATACTAGCTCCAAGGTCGGTTTACGCTTTTACTCTCCCTTAAGCCGTCATAGCATAAAAATGGAGATATTCCATTTTTCCCGATCTTCACAATTATCTTCGAAACTTCCGTATTTATCCGCGGAAACTTGACATTTATCCTTCCTCGTGGGCCAAGCGTGAACCATGCTGTGGTTCACGGGCTTTTGGTTAGGAAAAATCGTAGGATGGGCCTCGAGTCGTGTTTTAGGTCCCTTTGGGCCGTCTTCCGACTCGACACGTTTACTACGAGTTTTCCGCGGTTTCTAATCCGCGAAGTTTGATCGATGAATTAGAATAGCAGGAAATATGGACTGAGCTTGCTACGGTCTTCGGAAGATAGCATTCGAAGGTTTGACGAGAATGCAAGGACTGGTATCGTATCGATGTTCGGAAAGGTTCAATCGCTACACAGCGACAGAACTTTGGCTCGAGCCCGGTCGCTACGTAGCGACCGAGCGAGACGAGTGCTGGGTCGCTACGTAGCGACCGAGCGGGACGATCGCTCGGTCGCTACGTAGCGACCGAGCGGGACGATCGCTCGGTCGCTACGTAGCGACCAAGCGGGACGATCGCTCGGTCGCTACGTAGCGACCAAACTTGGCTGAGCTCGGTCGCTACGTAGCGACCGAGCGGGACGATCGCTCGGTCGCTGCGTAGCGATCGAGCTTTGGCTCGAGCTCGGTCGCTACGTAGCGACCGAGCTTGGCTCGGGTTTGGTTGCTACGTAGCGACCGGACGGCGTGTATACGTAGCGACCGAGCTTGGTTTGTTCGGTTTGAGTCCCAAAGGATACTTCTTCGTAAAAACCTTCGTATAGGTTATTTTTACGAAAATTACATCTCTTCTTTAACTATCTCTTTCGGAAATACGATCTCCGAGGATTTTCGGGTGGAAATTCCGTCGTAACCGTTTTTGACCCCAACAATCACCTCGACGATTTCTCTTTTGCCTTTCCTCCCCGCTTTAAGAACAGCCCGCGCATGATCACGAGTAAGTTGCGCCTCTCGCTCCAGCATCTCGCCTTGCACGCGAGCGAGATCTCGCTCCGCTTTCTCCGCTTTGAAGCAGTAGACCATGGCTTCTCTATGGCCCGCCTCAATGGCCGAGCCCAGCAGGCTCAGGCCCTGCAAAATCGATTGACATGTTATAAACATATATACACAGGACAATCACCAAGAAATCCTCAAAAAATAACCCCATTGATGATGCGAGATCCCTCCGTAACGACTCTCGGCCTCGCCGATTCTTTCGTAGGAGGAGGAGCGTCGAAACCCGGTGGCAGTCCAGCAAAGAAATTATCGAAATCCGGAATAGGGCCTCGCTCGAACCGCTCCCGTCGCCGTAAGCAAGGTTCGGATCCCATCCTGGAAGCATAGAGTCATCCATCGAAAACTCTATGTCGCCAAGATCGACATATTTTCCCTTCCAAGAGCTCGACTCCGGCACAGCTGTTGGAGCTTCGACGGGATTCTGGTCGTCAGGTTCGGAGTCGCTTCCCGTGTCCGCATCCAAAGCAGGACCGGGTTGCACGAATCTCAGTGCCTTCCGAACCCTCTTCGGCGTAAAAGAAGTCCAGAAGAAGGGACCATTCCTGAGAAGATCCCTCACCGAAATGATGTCCTCGGGGAACGGAGCAAAAGGGTTGATGAAGGGACGATCATTCGGCAACCTCCGGAACAGTGGAATGCAACTCTCTTCGACGGATGCAGCGTCTATACGAACGAAGAAAAAGAACTTCTTCCACGAGTTGAAGTTCGAAATAAACTTCTTAACCACTGACATAAATTTCCGAGGGACCAACCTATGCTTATCCGTATCTCTGACAAGTTGAAGCCTCAAAAGCGCTTCATAATGATCGACGGAAAGGGAAAGGCCATGCTCGTAGCTTAGGATCAGGATCCCAATAAGATGCTGAATGGCAAGGGGAGTCAACTGACTTATCGCAACTTCGAAACGATCCAACACTCGGACGAGAATTTCGGGTATGGGGAACCATAGGCGACAACGCACTACGAACGCCTCATAGCAAGTAAAGTAACCCTCCGGGGGACTGTTAGCACATTCCCCGCGGCGGGGAACCCGGAACTCCACAGCATCCGGGATATGGTAGAACGATCGCATCATCGCGAGAAACTCGTCGGTAGTCCTGCTTGCATCCTCTTCCTCGACTCCACGATGGACCAGGACCAGGAACGGCTTTTCCTTGGGAGGGGTCAACGAGCCATAATGAGCAACCCGCCATGCCTCGTTCTCGGCAGGATGCACCGAGTGAGGCACGAACTCCATCTTCGGAACGACGAGCTCTTCATAAGGACTCGCGGACGAAGACCCTTTTTTCCCAATCTTTTTCTTGCTCGACATCTTTACACTTCTCTTGAGAAAATAGAGGAAAAGGGTGGAGAGAAAGATAGAAAGTTTTTTCTTAAGAAAGATCTTAGAGAAAGACAAGAAAGTGAAAAAATTATGGAACAAGTTACCTCCCTTCTTATAAGACATGAGGATTTACTATTCAAGCTCGGACTTTCGGATATTAATTCCATCCATCACGCCTAACTTCCCAAACATGCCTAACCGCACGCTAGGATCCTACGATGCATGATCCTAACGGGCTGGGGGGGCTAACTGTTGGGGTCAAAAACGGTTACGACGGAATTACCACCCGAAAATTCTCGGAGATCGTATTTCCGAAAGAGATAGTAAAAGGAGAGATGTAATTTTCGTAAAAATTACCAATACGAAGTTTTTACGAAGAAGTATCCTTTGGGATTCAAACCGAACAAACCAAGCTCGGTCACTGCGCATACACGCCGTCCGGTCGCTATGCGGCAACCAAACCCGAGCCAAGCTCGGTCGTTATGTAGCGATCGAGCGCTCGTCCTGCTCGGTCGCTACGTAGCGACCGAGCGATCATCCCGCTCGGTCGCTACGTAGCGACCGAGCTCAGCCAAGCTCGGTAGCTACGTAGCGTCCGAGCGATCGTCCCGCTCGGTCGCTATGTAGCGACCGAGCTCGAGCCAAAGCTCGGTCGCTACGTAGCGACCGAGCTCAGCCAAGCTCGGTCGCTATGTAGCGACCGAGCGATCGTCCCGCTCGGTCGCTACGTAGCGACCGAGCTCGAGCCAAAGCTCGGTCGCCACGTAGCGACCAAGCGATCGTCCCGCTCGGTCGCTACGTAGCGACAAAGCTCGAGACAAAGCTTGGTCGCTACGTAGCGACCGAGCGATCGTCCCGCTCGGTCGCTACGTAGTGACCGAGCTCGAGCCAAAGCTCGGTCGCTACGTAGCGACCGAGCGATCGTCCCGCTAGGTCGCTACGTAGCGACCGAGCTCGAGCCAAAGCTCGGTCGCTACATAGCGACCGAGCTCGAGCCAAAGCTCGGTCGCTACGTAGTGACCGAGCGATCATCCCGCTCGGTCGCTACGTAGCGACCGAGCTTGAGCCAAAGCTCGGTCGCTACGTTGCGATCATCCTTTGCAGACGACTTAAATACGCGACGGGGTATTGTAAGTGGCAGAGTGGCCTTGCTGCCACGATCCACTGAGATTCAGCCCTTTGTCGCTAAGATTCGACCCTCCCCCTTTCCAATCACATGTTCCTCCCCAAAACGTTAAAAAACAAAAAACCCAAAAAAATTCAAGTATATAAGAAGATCCCGTTGGAGGTTCGAGATTTTTACTTGGTGAAATTCACTCTCAACCAAATATTTCAGATTGGCCGATGAAATGCAGCCCGCATGTGCACAAGTCTCGGCCAAAAGCATCCTGACGGGAGCATTAAAACCCAAAAGAGTTAATTCATCCCTTCAGTACGCTTGCCCATCAGTACGCTTGGCCTCGATCATACCAAGGAAAAATGTTAACACTTGGTTGGATGATGGAAAGTCGAGCCAGCATAAGTACTACTTGGACCAATCAGACTGACTTGGACAGTCCAGTCCATCAAAACTCGAGCTTATGTCCAGATCAGTCCACGGGAAGGGCCAGCATGCTGATATGTGTACTGACATGGTGCATCACTTGTCCAAAATCAGTACACGGACAGTCCACGGGAAGGGCCAGCATGCTGATATGTATGGTCAGCATGCTGATATGTATGGTCAGCATGCTGATATGTATGGTCAGCATGCTGATATGAGTTCAGTACACGGATAAGTCCACGGGAAGGGCCAGCGTGCTGATATGTGTACTGACATGGTGCATCAGTTGTCCAAAATCAGTACACAGACAGTCCACGGGAAGGGCCAGCATGCTGATATGTGTGGTCAGCATGCTGATATATGTTCAGTACACGGATCAGTACACGGACAGTCCACGGGAAGGGCCAGCATGCTGGTATGTGTACTGACATGGTGCATCAGTTGTCCAAAATCAGTACACGGACAGTCCACGGGAAGGGCCAGCATGCTGATATGTGTGGTCAGCATACTGATATGAGTTCAGTACACGGATCAGTCCACGGACAGTCTGTGTGTGCTAACGGACAGGCACGGACGTCCTCCGTGTGCTGACGGCGTCCTGTGTGTACTGAACAGACAGCCCACGTGGGCCAAAATCACCCGAACAGTCCACAGGAAGGGCCAGCATGCTGATATGTGTACTGACGGACGACCACTGACGTCTTGTGTGTAGTGACGGACGGCCACGGACGTCCTGTGTGTGCTGACGGACGTCCTGTGTGTACTGACGGACGTCCTGTGTGTAGTGACGGACACACGGACACACACGGACAGCCACAGACGTCCTGCGTGTGCTGACGGACGGCCACGGACGTCCTCTGTGTACTGACGGACGTCCTGTGTGTGCTGACGGACGGCCACGGACGTCCTGTGTGTACTGACGGACGGCCACGGACGTCCTTTGTGTGCTGACGGACGTCCTGTGTGTACTGACGGATGTCCTGCGTGTGCTGACGGACACACGGACACACACGGACAGCCACGGATGTAACACCCCCGAACCGTCCTAAGCATAGGTCGACCCACCGGCCAACAATCAAACAAGAACATGACCGACGGACGACCCACACCAAGGGTTGGAGATGAAAGGCCAACCGGCCAGCCAACAATCAAACAAGAACATGACTGACCGTCCAACCCAACACCATGGTCCGGAAGGGCTACGTGACGGGCTAGGGACAATCCGGTCAGAGTCACAAACTTTACTCCACGACCTAGACCAGTTCATCCACTAACTCATCCCGCTGCGTCAAGGCATAAGGTTTTGCAACCCATACCTAGAGTTAGCATTTTCCGTTAGATCAAGGCCTAAGGCTTTTCAACCCGTACCTCGACCTAACGTTGTGTTAGACCGGACTAGTCAAATATCAGAGTACTCATGAAGCGCATATAAAACAATTACTTTTATTGATTCAAGAAATATTCATACATTGAATAATTCAAGACTGGGCCGGCCTAATGCCAAATCGAGTCAACATAACACAATTCACAATACCGTTTACAAAAGGCATGAAAATCTACACCGGCGATCCTAACGTCCAGCACGAAGCTATCCGATCATCCTTACCTAAAGTGACCTGCAAAAAGGACAACGGAGTTGGATGAGTAATCTAGTATTACTCAGTAAGCTGGCGGCCTCTACCCGCAACCTAGACTCTACCCAGACAACCCAAAATAACAATCAATCTAGCCCTAGCATGCAATAAAAGCTAAGGCTAAGCAAACCGTTACTAAGTTAGACTTGGCCTCCTGCCATCATCTAGCTTCAAGTAATGGGAACCTGCATTAAAACAAGTCAATAAGCAATCCCTAGTTAACCATATATACGCCTGAGTTCAATACTCATGTAGTGTTAGACACTTAGACTATACAAGTATCATTAATCGATCGACCAACAATCAAACAAGAACATGATCGGCCAACCAATGATACCGCATAGCTTTAATATCCACCACCCTTCACAAGCAATCACTCAAACACATACAGGCCAACGTCAGGCCTACACTAACGAAATACACATCAAGCCTAATCCGATACCTAAACCAGACTTAGACTTAACGTCAGAACCTGCAAGCAAATCAATCAACCACAAACACAATCACAATAATAAGACTATGAGTAACTACGACTCTATCTAACTTGTAACACAGTATATCGGTGCTACACTAACTCGAGGGTTCCATAACCCTCTACGACACTCTAACACAACACTCTAACCTGGGCCCTGGTGACATCGTGTTCCTCCTCTCTATCGGCAAAATCCTATCTCCCTACCACAAAGGCCAAAAGAAGGAACTTTCAACCGACCGCGGCCCACAGTCATTCGGGTCACCGCGCGACAGCCCATAGTCCTTCGGGTCACTGCCACATTACACCGTCGTGTAATACTCAGCCATAGTACATGACACCGTTCGTCTGAGTCTTCCCGATCCAGCGAATAAAGGGTTTCCTTGAACCCGCTGGGTACGAGGCTGAGGAAACACTAATCACCCCTACACAAGCCTAGTATGGGCGGGTCACGCACATACTGTCGGCACACTCACACAACACAAACTCAATCTAGAACCTAACCTAAAGATAAAGTTCCAGATCCTAACTAGACACGACTCCACAAGACTAACCATAGTACCAGTAGTCCGACCTATATGGCCTAAGACCCTTAGTACTAATAACTAAACAATAATATCAATACTAAACAAATAAATCAAACCGTTATCCAAATAGTCCAGCCTCCTGCTATGAAACTATCCTTAAAGATAACGGGAACCTGCACTCAACCATATCAACACGCAAGAATAGAAAACATGATGCATCCTAGCCCTAGTCCTAGTCAGGTTATTAACTCAGTCTTAATTCCATTCATCTCAACTTAGCCCTTGCTAAACTGAGTCCGGTTCCATAAATAAAATAACCCTAAGGACTCTACCATTCAATAACGTGATTATTCTGCTCTATATGCGACTCGATCTACCCTAAATTCCAAGTGGAATTCAAACAAACCAACTCACAAAACTATCCTAAATTCCAAGTGGAATTCACACAAATCAACTCACAGTGTTCTAGGCGAGAAGCAGCTGGTTAATCGGAGAAGACTTGGCCAAAACCCAATGGACGCCTTGACTGGACTGGAATGGACTGATCTTGTCTTGGACACAACCTTGGCTTCACCATGAAGAAGTTGACAGGCCTCGACAGGCTGATCTGGACTCAGACAGAACCTCCTCTAGCTTCTGGACAGTTCTTCAGACTTCCCGGCGGAGTATCGAGCAGAACTTCGACTGATCTGAACCCATAGTTCTGAACTAACTCTGGACAGCACCTCCACTTGACCATCATAGAATATGACTGGCCTGGACGGATTGAATTGGACAGAGCTTCCGCGTCACAATCGTAAAGAATCGACGATTGGACGGAACTGGCCTTCTCGGTCTTCAGAATCGATCAAACTCTAGATCGAACACTTTCTTTCTCTCTCTCTTTCTCTCTGGCCACGTTGACTTGATTCCCATCTGAGCTGATCTTCATTTGATTGGCCTTCAGTTGGACAGAACCTTCCCTAGGCGCTGACTCGAAATCAATAGAGAACTGATCTCGAAAATTCTCTAAAACTCTCGAAATAACTCGGAATCACTTGCTTTCTTTTTCTACTTTTCTGTCATGTTTTGAAATGGGTTTGGACAGGTCTGGATGTGAAGAAATGAGCTGGGGCTTTGGGGTATTTATTGGAGACACCAGCCAATCAGCTTCAGGTTGGTGGCAGCCCGTGTGTCGCTCCGCATGGCTCCGGACGCATGCACGGCGACACCTCGTGCTCCACATGGCTGGCTGCATGTCCAGGATACATGCAGGACGCCACCACTCCTCCCAGATGTCAGGCTGCATGACTGGAGCCCATGCAAGGCGCCACACATCCTCACACATGTCGATCAGCATG
>NW_026015767.1:107500-112500 GCF_020379485.1 Brassica napus
CCTTATCCTTTCAAAGACTTCTCAAAGGTTACTTATGTCGGTGGGGATGGTTGGTTGAATGACTAAGTACCTAGGGGAGCTGTTTGATGCAGGAGTCAAGATAAGGACCTTAAGTAAGATCATTGAGTGATCGTGGTCCAGCTGTCAAGCAAGAGCAATTCGAGTCAATGGAGGACCGATGAGCTAATAAGCTCCATAGATGTGGCAAAGGTATGATCTAGCTTTTAATTATGTAGATCTAGATAGAATGGTTTAGGGGAATGGAACCTCAGAATCGTATGGCTTGGTTTGGGTTTAGTATTGACCTTAAAGCTAATTGGTGGTTGAGTAAACTGACCAAGGCAAAGGTGATTCGACCAGACAAGTGTTAGATTGGTTTTAGACCAATGGTTAATTAGAGAATAATCCGCTGCGTATCTGTTGAAAGGATCTAGGCTATTAATGACTAGGTAAGTCTTTAGCTAAGGTCTAAGTTAGCCCTCGCCTTTAGGCGATATTATAAATAAAGGGCAAAAATTAAGAGGTTCGGCCAGGAAGTGGACCGAGCGACGTGAGGCATCGACCGCGGCCTAGGCGGCCGGGTTCGGGTCTTACAAGTTGGTATCAGAGCCAGGTTGATCCTGTTTAGGACAACGCTCTAAGATTATGAGTTTCATACTGAAATTATTTCCAAAACTATGATGACTATGAAACCTTAGTTGGGGTGAGCCAAGAAAGAGTTAAGGTAAGCAAGGATATCATGCTTGTGAATGTGGGAATTCTAAGATGAACCGGCTTAGCCAAGATACATTTTCCAAGGGCAAGAACCTAAAAACAGAAAGGTTGGTCGATCTAGTATTTAGAAGTAATAGACGGGTTGGAAAGGATGGAAGCAATGCAAAACTTGTTTATGGATTACCTGGACAAGGGAAGTAACATGGACCAGAGAGTGGCTTAGGTTGACATAAACGTGCAGCACTCCACAGAAGTTAAGTGTTATCCCTTGATGGCCGTTCATAATAAGTAAAGCATATGCAATGTTAAATCTGACTCAAAGGAGACACTACATGACCAGTACACGAGTGGACTTCTGATCAGATGGATCAGTTAGGACTCGGTATAAGTCAAGGTAGGTTTCCATTGATCAAGTTAGATTGAATGAATCAATTCCAATCTGAATCCATCCAAAGAAAGAATGAGGAAACTCAGGGTGTTCGTTCCAATCATTGGAAGAACATGATGTTAAGTATCTTAGTATAATGGGGATTGAGGTATATTATAGTTGCTGTTGTGAATGGTGTGAGCATTCGCAATAGTAAGACGCTTAGGAGAATGGTATTGGACGTTTTCCAAATGTGTGATCAAACCGAAATCCTACTCATCTAGGTACCCACTGGAAGTGGAACGGGTGGCTTTGTTGGAGTCTAACTTGGCTTATGAAGCTAAGCTTAAGGCTAAGCCACAGTCTGGCCCATCGGGCAAGACTAATGATAAAAAGAGAAAATGGGACCGGGTGGACAGAGGCAAGACCTCTGGTGGCCGACTTGCGTTTTCCAAATGTGGACGGAACCTTCCTGGTGAGTGCTGGAAGGCCAAGGGGGCTTGTGTTCGTTGTGGCAGCATGGACCATGGGGTTCAGAACTGTCCTCGACCGAACCCGTCTGGTAGAAGCGGCCAGATGACTTGTTTCCATTGTGGCCAGCAAGGACATTTCCAATCGGAGTGTCCCAAGCTGCAAGGAAGTCAGGGGAAGGGCGGTGGAGACACAGGCAAGGCGTCCCAAGGCAAACCAACCACAACACCAAGGGTGTATGAACTGTCACGAGACGACAGAGCTTCCGGATCTTTTGATTCGATCTCTGGCAATCTCTAAATTTATATTTTTACATTCAAGTAGTAATGCTTGGTCTGGAACCTAGAATGTGGTCTAGGGGATTCTGATGGGGGTCTCTGATAGGAACCCTCATGATTGGTGGTGTCAAAACCCACGTACTTTCTGACGCAGGGCTACGCATAGGTTTTGTGAGTCCGGGACTGGTCGGAAAGGGTCTGTTCTGTCTGTACGCTGGTGATAATTTTGGGATAGTGAGGGCAGCCGGTGGGCAAGCCAGGAACTCACTAGATCTCATGTCGAATATCCCAGTGCAGATCCAGGGAAAGGTCTTCCCTGTGAATCTGGTCTGTGTCCACCTAAAGAATCACGAGATGATCCTAGGTATGGACTGGTTGGGAAAGTATCGGGCCACTCTCGATTGCCATAGAGGTCGTGTGCAATTGGAGACTGGGCTTCATCCGATCCAGTACCAATGTCTGTGTCCGGCTCAAGAGAAAGTAGTGGTTTCAGCAGTTCGAGCGATTCGGATGTTGGAACAGGGTTGTCAGTCCTTTTTTGGCTACAATTACAACTACAGAGCCGGGGCAGTTCTGTCTGTCTGAAAGACCTTTCAGAGGATTCGTTGGTGTCGAAGTTCCCAGATGTGTTCCAGGTACCTCAGGGTGTCCCCCCTGATAGGTCGGATCCATTTACGATTGAACTAGAGCTAGGGACAGCTCCGCTTTCCTAGAGTCCGTTTCTGTCGGCTCCGGCCGAGATGGCAGGGCCGAAATTGACCATGTCCGAGAGAGGACCATGGTCGCAGTACAACCAAGTCGGAGTTTGACCTACGGTTGAGAATGATCAAGTCTAGTAATGGACGAGGATCAGGCCATGACCTTTTCGGAGATGGACCTATGGTCGGGGTGAAACGGTCGAGTCCTTGAGTGGACCATGACCGGAATACGATCACGTCCGTAAATGGACCAAGATCAAATTATGACAAAGTCCAGTGAAGGACAGAAGTCAAGTATGAGGCGTTTTTTAGTCTGGAGGGACTAAGATTGCAATGTGGCCAAGCCTGAAAAGGTTGTGTCCGGTTAAGGGGATGATCCATTACGTTGTGGCTGAGGTCATGAACCTTATTGTCCATGAAGGACAAAAGAACCATAACAATATGTAAGGACTTGTCGTAGGACGAGCAGCCTAAAGATTGGAACAAGTTCGTGAGGACTTGACTGGTACATCGGAGTGGTCATTTGGTGGTTTTGAATCAGGCTTGTTCTATTCTCTGATCAAGACTAGAATAAGTTTGGTTGGAATATTTTGTCTTGGGACAAGGTATAATCATTACCGGATTCGAGGACGAATCCATTACAAGTGGAGGAGACTTGTCACGCCCCCAATCCCGGAAAGGATTGTCGGGACGGCCATGGTTCGAGGAAACGTACCAGCCAGTCTTAGGACATCAAGGCAAGCATTCCATGGTCAAGAAAGAAGGTTAAGGACATAACGAAACTTAGACTTAACCTTATAAGAGCAAAGAGACAGCTAAGACGTGTAAGACGGTAGCTGGACGAGATAGAGAAGTAGCTCGGCCAGCTAAACGAAGCTAGGTTGACTTCACTCCAGCTCCGCCACTACTAAGTCAGCTCCACTAGCTGGACTCCTAGCTCACTCAGCTGAGGCAGCTGGGAGTCAGCTCATCTCAGCTAGACGGACTGTTTGGGTTTTAGGCCGATGGTCCGGGTCCGGGTCAGTGGCGGGCTGTGAGGTCCGGTCATGAGGCCATGGGCTGTTGGGTCCTTGGACAAGGCCGTGGGCTAAGTCCAGGAGGCTTGGGGCGTGGGTTGGGCTTATGACCGACCCCAAACCCAATCAGAAAGGGCGAAAGGATGCAAGTGGCCGAAAGGGGACAACCCTTGGCCGATGGTGCCCGTTCGCTAGCAAGTCATGCCTGTTCGTGGGGCAAGACTTACCCCCTCGTTTTCTATAAATATGGGGCCTCTCCTGTCGATTTCATTATCCAATTCCAGAGTAAAATACTCAGAGAAAAACGTAGAGGGAAAGAGAGAGAGAGTCCTGGCCAAGAGATCGGCCGGAAAAGGGCCGGTCGTGGTGGTTTAGTATCTCCGGCAAGGAGAACGATTTAGGAGAGAGGAGGCCGTGTGGTTATGGATACCCAAGGAATAGAGAAAGGTCTGGAGAAGGACTCCAACCCCGTGGTTCAGTCAGATAGGGTCAGTGGGGTAACCACCCACTCATCGGCTAAGACCATCGGATAGTCCGAACCGGTCTAGCCATGGGCGTTTGGATTGTGTCCCATTCTTCTTATTCTTTTCATCTAATTCCTCTTCTACTCCTTCTGTACATTGGCGTGGCCTTGTTGATGTGTTGGGATTGGTTATAACCGTGGTTCTGGTTGAGTAATGCGGTCGCGGTCCATAACCGACGAGTTAGGCGCGCACATGGTTTAAACCGGCCTCAGGTGATCCGATTGGATAGGGGCGGTTCTGTTCTGTTCTGAACGGTTGCAACCCTTCCCTGAACAGTCACAATGGTTCATGACTTGTGTAGGTTAAGGCGTGGTCCTTTGGCCATAGGCCGGACACACGCACGGACCAGACAGTCCATACGGACGGTTAGGTCGAACGGATGGAACATCTGAATGGGTGCGAGTTGCCAAGGGTCATGAGTTGCCAAGAGGCACGTGTGTCCAAAGGGTGCTAGTTCCCAAAGGGTGTGATTTCCAAACGGTGCCATTGGTTCAAGGCTTAGGCCGAACCAAGTGGACAGTCCGCGGCTGCATAGTCGAACGGACGGACGGTTAGTTTAACCGGAGTGTTGTGTCGCAAGGTCTGATTGGTTGCAAGGCAATCCGGTTTGGTCTTGGGCCTTACTCTGTGGTATGGATCCAGGCTTTGGGTCGGATCAGGTAAGAAGGTCCGTGAGCCTTTGGGCTGGACTTATAACTGGCCGATCGCACCTAGATCTTAACTAGACGGTTAGACGGGACTATGGACGATCCGGCTATGGTTGGATGGTTCTGGCCGCAAAGGCTAAGTGGGATATCTTACAATCAACCTTGGGTTGGTGAGTAGGATAGGCGCCATATGCCTTATGTAGGGTGTAGACCCACATGATGGCAATGGAAGGCCGGTTATATCAGTACATGCTAAGTGGACGATGGCTTATCAAGTCGAGTGGT
>NW_026015767.1:117500-122500 GCF_020379485.1 Brassica napus
GAACAGACAGCCCACGTGGGCCAAAATCACCCACGGACAGCCAAAATCACCCGAGAAGCCAAAAATGCAAAAATTAATATTTTTGAAGAAAGTTTTCTGAAAGGAAACATCAAAAATATGTCAACAAAGAGTTTAGGATGTCAAGTGTTGATCAAAAGTTGCTGTAGACATCCGTTTAGACCACGAAACTCCGACTTTTGTAGCATGCAAAAGACATGGTTAGAAGCAAAAGAAATTATGAAAATTTACCAGAAAATAGCTTTAACCATCCTTATGAAGCATGAAAAAAATCAGATTCAAATTCGAAGTATTTTTTTTTTTACATTAAAAATACTCCCCGGAACACAACCAATGTGTACTGGTGACAGACTGAAAAAAAGCGTTTTGTATATATAAGGGGTAGGCACTCTCTTGAGCCTCCTACCCCCCAGTACCCGAACGGGTACGTAGTGTTGGACTGTTCGGTCCAACACTATCGAGGGCTGGGTTGAGGTCGATGGCCGGATTGTCCCCGGTGAATTTTCCGGGAACTTTTCCGGCAAATTTTCCAGTGGACCGTTTTGCCCCTAACTTCAAATTTTCGCGCTTGCATGGTCTTGGCCTGGTTTCATGCGTCTTCCAGTTGCTTTTTTGATTACATCTCAAGAGTGGTTGGAAAGATTGATGTTAGCGGGGCAAATGAACATTCGGCGTATGAGTGGTGATTGGATAGCTAGTGTTTGTAGGCTCTGTGCTCGCGCACCCAACTACAGACCAACTATCCTCCTCAGTTTCTTCACTAGCATAGTTTTATGCTTGTTTAACTGATCTGGGGCCTGTGTTGCGTACCTGTCACGCCCCCAATCCTGAATAGGATTGTTGGGACGGCCATGGTTCGAGGAAACGTACAAGCCAGTCTTAAGACATCAAGGCAAGCGTTCCATGGTCGAGAAAGAAGGTTAAGGATATAAGGAAACTTAGACTTAACCTTATACAAGCTAAGAGATAGCTAGGACGAGTAAGACGGTAGCTAGGACGAAGTGGACGAGTAGCTCGGCCAGCTCAAGGATGCTAGGTTCAGTTCACTCCAGCTCAGTCCCTACTAAGTCAGCTCCACTAGCTGGACTACTAGCTCACTCAGCTGAGGCAGCTGAGAGTCAGCTCATCTCAGCTAGACGGACTGTCCGGGCTTTAGGCCGATGGTCTGGGTCTGGGTCAGTGGCGGGCTGTGAGGTCCGGCCATGAGGCCATGGGCTGTTGGGTCCTTGGGCAAGGCCGTGGGCTGTGTCCAGGAGGCCTGGGGCGTGGGTTGGGCATGTGGCCGACCCCAAACCCAATCAGAAAGGGCGAAGGGATGCAAGTGGCCGAAAGGGGGCAACTCTTGGCCGATGGTGCCCATTCGCTAGCAAGTCGTCCCTGTTCGTGGGGCAAGACTTACCCCCTCGTTTTCTATAAATATGGGGGCTCTATGGTTGATTTCATTATCCAATTCCAGAGTAAAATACTCAGAGAAAAACGTAGAGAGAAAGAAAGAGAGAAAGAGAGAGTTCCGGCCAAGAGAAAGGCCGATTGTGGTGGTGTTGTGTTCCGGAGACTCTGATCGTTTGAGAACTAACTCCGGTCAAGAATGGGAGATCAAGACAAGGAGAAGAGCATGGAGAACCCAGACGTGGTTCACAAGGTATATGATGGGCCGTGGCTCCATCAGACCGAACGGACGGTCCATGCGACCGCACCGCGGCTCTGCTCGGTTCCTAAGTCCCATCCGGCTCTCCTTATCTATTTCAATTCTTTTCTCTTCTCTTCTCTCTGGTTAAACACGAAAGGTTGTGTTGGTTGAGTCCAAGGGACACGTCCCTAGGCTTTCGCCGAACATAACTAGACCGCTAGCCTAGACACGGGTCGGTTAGACGGATGATCCGATCGTACCAAGACTGGGCGGTTAGGACGAACGGTTGGAAATGACCCAAAGGGCACGAGTTGTCAAGAGTCATGAGTGTTCAAAGGTTGTGAGTTACCAAAGGATGTCAGGGACCAAAAGGTACGAGTTACCAAAGGTTGCGAACATCAAAAGGTACGAGGACCAAGAAGCACGATTGGCCAAATGGTGCATGTTCCAAACGGTGTCTTTCGGGACAGGTTAGGACCGATCCTTATGGATCAGCCTATGGCTTGTCTAGTTAAGACAAGGTCACGGTTTGTCTAAGCCAAGGTAGAGTCGCAAGGTCTGACCGGTTGCTAAGCCTTCTGAGGCTTACTAGGCCGATTGGATCCAGGCCTAAGGCTGGATCAGGTAAGGGAGTCCGTTGGGCCATTGAGCCGGACTCCATTGGCCGGTCGCACCTAGATTCTATCCGGATAGACGGATTGGTCTTTGGGGACGATCCGGATCTGTTCGTGTATTCTGTTTATCTATTCTGGACTATCTATATGATTCTAAGTCAAGGGGTGGTTGGTTGAATGACTTAGGATACGGTAGGTAGGTTCATACGTTTTATGATTATGTTGACTGAGGTTTATCTAAGTTCTAGGAACCAAGCCAAGCATTGTAGAATCAATCCGTTCCGTTCATTCTCGGTTATGATTAATGCTTATCTGGTTGTGGTTTCAGGAACTAAGGATGGTTCTGGTCAAGCCAAGGAGCCGTGAAGGCTCGGTCAGTGAGAGGCTGTGTAACGTGTGGTTAGATGATGCTAGGGATGAACTAGTGATTGTCTATGAGACTGTTAAGAAGTTGTGTATTGAATCTCATGTTTCTAAGTAATACAAAGTTTATACATTGTTATTCCGCTGTGCAATCTGTTCCTTTGTTTATGAACCTCATATTAGAATATGACTTAGTGACCAATAGACTTAAAAATGGATCAAACAAGCAGAGAAATTAATAAGTAAGCCTGCCGACTCCATCAGGTCGAGAGGCCAAGGTTCGGGTCTTACAAGTTGGTATCAGAGCATGCTTGATTCTAGGATAGTTGGGTTAGGCAGTCCACACACACACACGCAGCCAGCTGATTAGGTCTCACGGTGAGGTTTGATTGCTTAGTCTAGGGATTGTTTTGTTCTGTTTATGTTAGTGTGTTTCGTACTAACATTGTCTGAATCCTTAGGCTGGAAAAAGCAAATCGGGAAAGTCCCGAAAGAGTAAGAAAACAGCCGGTCAGTCTAGTCAAGTGGCCATGGACGGGACCAATCTATCCGGATTGCAAACCGATCCGGCCGCAGCTGACACTAGAGACGTGTTGCCAACTGATCAGGCTAATCTTACGGGGATGCAACAGAATGGTCAGGAACATCGGGAGAGTGATGAGGAAGTGGAATCCTCGAACGCTAACTGTGATGGTGACCAGCATGAGAGAGTGGCCAATGGAACGGCTAATGTGCCCGCAACACTGTCCAAAGAGGACTTGTTAGAGGCCATGAAGGTAATGGGGACTCAGGTTGCGGCTATGGCGCAACTGTTCACGCCACTAGTGAACTCCTCGGTTGGCCAGGCTACGCCTGTGGCTACGACCACCCCCAACACCAATGGTCCAGTTGTGGAAACGGTTGAGGTGATCGAGATCGATCCACTGGAAAAGTCTGAAAAGAAGGTGGACTATCTTAGTCTGCTTCAACATTTATCCAGGTTGGGTACGAAGCATTTCTCCGGTAGCACCGACCCTATTGTGGCAGACGAGTGGAGGAGTAGGCTGGTCCGAAACTTTCAATCAACTCGCTGTCCAGTGGATTACAGACGCGACATTGCGGTTCACTTCCTGGAAGGGGACGCGCATAACTGGTGGCTTGCAGTGGACAAGCGCACCAATGGGAGTCTGGAAAGTTTTGCGGACTTTGAAATTGAATTCAACCGCAAATACTTCCCTGCTGAGGCTTGGGATCGTCTGGAAGCTCAGTTTCTAGATTTGGCCCAAGGCCGCAGGACCGTACGAGAGTACGAAGAAGAGTTCAACCGGCTCAGACGGTTTGTTGGAAGAGAGCTGGAGGACGAGGCAGTCCAGGTCCGTAGGTTCATCCGAGGCCTAAGGCCCGAACTGAAGACCCATTGCTCGATCCGCACTTTCAACACCGTCGGAGAACTGGTGGAACGGGTGGCTTTGCTAGAGTCTAACTTGGCTGAAGAAGCTAAGCTTAAGGCTAAGTCACAATCTGGCCCGTCGGGCAAAACAAATGATAAAAAGAGGAAGTGGGACCAGGTGGACGGAGGTAAGACCTCTGGTGGCCGACCTACATGTCCCAAGTGTGGAAAGAATCATCCCGGTGAGTGCTGGAAGGCCATGGGGGCTTGTGTGCGATGTGGCAGCATGGATCACACGATCCAAAACTGCACTCGACCAAACCGATTCTCAGACCAGTCCAGTGGCAGCGGCTCCGTGACTTGCTTCCTATGTGGCAAGACTGGACACTACAAGTCGGACTGTCCTAAGCTACAAGGAGGACAAGGGAAGGGCCATGGAGACACAGGCAAGTCGACCCAGAGTAGGCCGACCACAACACCAAGGGTGTATGAGCTGTCCCGGGACGACGGCGCTTCTGGATCGTTTGATTCGATCTTTGGTAATTCCTAAATTTTTCTTTTTACATTCAAGTAGAAAATGCTTGGTATGGAACCTAGAATGTCTAGGGGATTCTGATGAGGGTCTCTGTTAGGAACCCTCATGATTGGTGGTGTGGAAACCCACGTACTTTTCGACACAGGGGCTACACATAGTTTTGTGAGTCCGGGACTGGTCGGAAAGGGTCTGTTCTGTCTGGACGCTGGAGATAATTTTGGGATAGTGAGGGCGGCCGGAGGGCAAGCCATGAACTCACTAGGTCTCATGTCAAATATCCCAGTGTCAATACAGGGAAAGGTATTCCCTGTGGATTTGGTCTGTGTCCACCTAAAGAATCACGAAGTGATCCTAGGTATTGACTGGTTGGGAAAGTATCGGGCCACTCTCGATTGCCATAGAGGTCGTGTGCAATTGGAGACTGGGCTTCGACCGATCCAGTACCAATGTCTGTGTCCGGCTCAAGAGAAA
>NW_026015767.1:142500-147500 GCF_020379485.1 Brassica napus
AGGAGTCGCAAAAAGATGATTAGGAAACCAGCCGCTTCCCGTGGTAGGAATATGACTTACCCTTTTTTTGTGTGCAGATGGCTAATCGCGGGACAGGTGATGATGGACGAGGTCGGATATGGGGAGAGGGTATGGATTGGACAGGCGGAGGATTGGGTCACAGATCAGATCAGGATAATGGAAATGGCATTAGTGAGATGTTTGGACACGATAGGAGCCCTCTGCAGAGAACAAGATCTTTTCCTGTTTACGGTAACAGGACTAGAGTGAGAGATGACAGTTTGGCGAGTATTGGCCCAAGTCATAATTGGGACCAGAGACATCAACATGATCAATCCGTTCAATCAAACCCAAGGCCAGATCAGAACCGTGCCACCGAAAGACCACAAGATCATGGAACCGAAAACACCCTTAAGCTTTTACATGACGTGATGACCGAGGCACTTGGTAACCAAGGCAGGCGTACTCAACCCCCTGAAGTTTCCAAGCTATTATCTACCATGAAGAACATTGGATCCTACAAGTTCAAAGGAGGATCCGATCCTATTGAGGCCGACAAGTGGATTACTATGATGGAGAAGAATTTTGAAGCCATGGAGTGCCCGGAGGAGTATAAGAAGAAGATCGCTGTGTACTACTTGGAAGGCGACGCCACAGGATGGTGGGACAGCATAGACAGACAGCGTGGACACAACATCACATCATGGGAGTCGTTCAAGGGAGAGTTTGAGAGGAAATACTTTCCTCCAGAAGCAAAGCATCGATTGGAGCGCCAGTTCATGAACCT
The DNA here is from genome assembly GCF_020379485.1 of Brassica napus. Lineage (NCBI taxonomy): Eukaryota > Viridiplantae > Streptophyta > Magnoliopsida > Brassicales > Brassicaceae > Brassica > Brassica napus. The sequence goes on from NW_026015767.1 coordinate 143,288, forward strand.
TGTTCAAGGAGATAGGCCAGTGAGGAGTTACGAATCTGAGTTCACAAGGTTGAGGCGACATGTCTTTGATGGGCGTGAAGATGAAGCAACTATGATCCGTAACTTTATGTACGGATTGAAGCCGGAGCTTGGAAGTCGTTTAGCTGGAAGCAACTTTAGCAGCTTATCTGAGCTAGTGGAAAAAGCTGTTAATGTTGAAACTGTATTGGAGGCTGAAAGGAAGACCTTACCACATTCTGGTGGACACACCAAGTTTAGCCAAGGAGAAAGGCCAAATTTCAACAAGGGTCCAAGATCTTACAAAGGAAAAGGGCGAGGATTTGGAGGCCAAGCCAACAATCGTGGTAACACTGTGGTGTGTTACATATGTGATCAACCGGGACATATTTCTAAGTTTTGTCCCAACAGACAACGGAGTAACCAGCAGGGTTATTCATCTATAAGGATGGAAGATGTTACTTGTTTCTCTTGCGGTATGAAGGGCCATTATGCATCGTCATGTCCAAACAAGCCAATCCCTGCGACCCCTCTCGCAATCCGAGCTCCTCCTAGCCGTCCAGCTATTGAGCCAGCACCAAAGAAGCAAAACCTAGGAGGTAGAGTTTATGCCTTAGGTGTAGAAAACCCAGACAATGCAGGACCGTCAAGCGGTCCCATCACAGGTATTGTGGGTGCTTAACCTCCTCTTTTTATTGAATGGAAATTTAGTTGCTGGAATCTAGTTAGTATGCTGGTTAGGTATAGATTGCTTGATCGCTAGGTTGCGCGTTTAGAAATTTAGGATGATGATTGATGGTTGTGAGAATTTTGATTAGTATTTTTGTGATTAAGATATTGTTGATTGGATTACTGTGGCAGGAACCATACATGTTGCTGGTAAACCCACACATGTATTGTTCGACTCGGGGGCAACACATAGTTTTGTGACCCCTGAAGTAGCTGCCCGGTTTTGGGATTGTTTTGTGGTTGACAGGATAAACGTGGCCGTCTTGACCCCCGCAGACCGAACCCTTCAAGCAAATCAGTGTATCAAGAATGTTCCATTGGTCATTCAAGGCAAAGAGTTTGTGGCAGATCTGTTAGTCGTGCCTTTAAAAGGGTACGAGGTAATCCTTGGAATGGATTGGTTATCGAGCTACGGAGTTCAGATCGACTGTGGAAAGGGAAGGTTGTTGTTCGGCAGAGGTAAACGACCAGAGATGGTATACTATGGAATCAGTCCTAGTATGACCGTGTCTTTAGTAGCAGCGATGAGAGTACAAGATTTGTTTCAAGACGGGGATGTATATTTGGTGACCTTATCGGTTAGTGGAGGAGCCACTAATGATGAAGTTAAGGTCGAAGACATAGAAGTGGTCCAAGAGTTTGAGGATATCTTTGCACCACTAAAGGAATTACCTCCACCTCGGAGTAATCCCTTTACCATTACTTTGGAGCCTGAAGCAAAACCTATAGCTAAGGCACCATATCGGATGGCACCTGCGGAATTAGCCGAGCTAAAGAAACAATTGGAAGATCTATTGGAAAAGGGATTCATCCGGTCGAGCTCTTCACCTTGGGGAGCTCCTGTGTTATTTGTGAAGAAGAAGGATGGAAGCATGAGGTTGTGTATCGATTATCGTGGTATCAACAACATCACGATAAAAGATAAGTATCCTCTTCCGAGGATAGACGAGTTGTTAGACCAACTAAAGGGAGCTAGTTGGTTTTCGAAGATTGATTTGGCATCAGGGTATCACCAAATTCCTATTGCCAAGTCAGACATTATGAAGACGGCGTTTCGGACGAGGTATGGGCAGTACGAGTTTGTAGTTATGCCCTTTGGTCTCACAAACGCGCCTGCGGCTTTCATGCGTTTGATGAATGAAGTGTTTCACGACTATCTCGACAAGTTCGTGATCATTTTCATTGATGACATCCTGGTGTACTCGAGAAGTAAGGAAGAGCACAAAGAGCATCTGAGACTGGTTATGGAGAGGTTACGGAATCAGAAGCTATTTGCCAAGTCCAGCAAGTGCTCGTTTTGGAAGAGAGAGATAGGATTTCTGGGTCACATAGTATCAGGAGAGGGCGTGGCTGCTGATCCAGAAAAGGTCCAAGCCATACGAGAATGGCCTCGACCTACCACTGTGACAGAAGTGAGGAGTTTTCTCGGACTTGCGGGCTATTATCGGAAGTTTGTTAAGGACTTTTCCTCCATTGCAAAGCCTTTAACTAAACTTACCGGTAAAGGAGTTCCTTTCTTATGGGTGGAAGAAACCGAGAAGGCATTCAAGAAGTTGAAGGAAGCTCTCACGACCGCACCTGTGTTAGCTTTGCCCGAGCAAGGTAAACCTTACACGGTTTACACGGATGCTTCACGCGTTGGGTTAGGTTGTGTTCTTATGCAAGATGGGCGAGTCATTGCATATGCTTCGCGACAACTACGAAAGCATGAGGATAACTACAGTACACATGACTTGGAGTTAGCGGCCGTGGTGTTCGCTTTGCGAATTTGGAGATCTTACTTGTATGGAGAAGAAGTGGAGGTATACACGGACCATCAAAGTCTTAAATACCTCTTCACTCAGCCAGATCTCAACCTGCGCCAGCGTAGGTGGATGGAGTTTGTGGCAGACTACGACATACGGATTCGCTACCATCCTGGTAAAGCGAATGTTGTTGCGGACGCCTTAAGTCGAAGAAAGTTGGACGCAGATTTAGAGAAAGAAGTGGAGCTATTGAACCAGGAGTTGAAACAAGTGAAGTTGGTCGTTTTGGAAGGGCAGACAAGCGAGCCATTGGGACTTCAAGCGGTGAATCAGGCCAGCTTGATTCAGAGAATTCGAGAAGAACAACTTAAGGATGAGAAGTTACTGAAGATTGCTGAAGAACTCAAAGGACAAGCCGGGCCAAATAATGCGGGATACTACTTGGCGGAGGACGGAACCTTGCTAATTAATGGGAGGATCACGGTTCCTAAAGGACAAGGGCTGAGAGATGAGATACTAAGGATTGCACATCATTCTTTACTCAGTATCCATCCTGGAAGTTCGAAGATGTACCGAGACGTGAGAAGATACTATCATTGGCCGGGCATGAAGAGATCAGTAGCACAATGGGTTGCTCAGTGTGCAACTTGTCAACAAGTCAAGGTGGAACATCAAGTTCCAGGAGGATTGTTGCAGAGTCTTCCGATACCTCAATGGAAATGGGACTCTATTTCCATGGATTTCATCACCGGATTACCTACTGCTCCAGGTAGATCGAACAACTCGATATGGGTGATTGTGGATAGGTTAACCAAGGTCACACACTTGTTGCCTATGCGGGACACTGATAAAGTTGAAGTTTTGGCCGAGCTGTACATCGACCAAATCGTGAAGTTACATGGTGTACCCTCAGACATTGTCTCAGATCGCGATCCAAGGTTCACGGCATCATTCTGGGAAGCACTACAAGAAGCCTTGGGAACTAAACTGTACAGAAGCACGGCGTTCCATCCAGAAACAGATGGCCAAACGGAAAGGACCATTCGGACCATCGAGGACATGCTGCGGATGTGTATTCTCGATTGGGCAGGAACTTGGGAGAAGCATTTACTGTTGGTTGAGTTCTCGTATAACAACAGTCATCATTCGAGCATAGGGATGTCACCTTATGAAGCATTATACGGAAGACCATGCAAAACGCCTATGTGTTGGACAGAAGTGGGCGAAAGAAGAATGTTTGGGTCACCTATTGTTCAGGAGACCATGATTAAACTGGAGACGATTCAGGCCAACATGAAGAAGGCTCAAGACCGTCAGAAGAAGTATGCAGACCAGTCAAGAAGAGAAGTAACTTTTGAGATAGGAGATTGGGTCTATTTGAAGGTTACTGCACAGAAAGGGAAGGACAGATTTGGCAAGGTCGGGAAACTTGCGGTCAGGTTCATTGGTCCGTACAAGATCATCGGGAAAGTTGGTGAGGTAGCTTACCGATTGGATCTGCCAGCAGATATGCATCTACATCCAGTATTCCATGATTCCATGCTTCGGAAACATATACGGGATCCAAGTGCTGTTGAACCCGAGAGAATCGAGGAGTTGGAGACAAACCTTACGTATCCGGAAGGACCAATCAGATTAGGAGAACGGCGTATTCAGAAGCTCAAAAATCGTGAGATTGCTCAAGTACAAGTGTTCTGGGGAAGACAAAACAGGATTCATGTTACTTGGGAGGATGAAGCGAG
>NW_026015767.1:152500-157500 GCF_020379485.1 Brassica napus
TTGTGTGTTGATTTGGTTGAGTGCAGGTTCCCGTTATCTTTAAGGATAGTTTCATAGCAGTAGGCTGGACTATCTGGATAACGGTTTGATTTAATTGATTAGTATTGATTATTATTGCTTAGTTGTTTAGTTGTTAGTAACTAAGGGTCTTAGGCCATATAGGCCGGACTACTGGTACTATTGGTTTGTGTTGTAGAGTCGAGTGTCTAGTTAGGATATGGAACTTTATCCTTAGGTTAGGTTCTAGATTGAGTTTGTTTTGTTGTGAGTGTGCCGACAGTATGTGCGTGACCCGCCCATACTAGGCTTGTGTAGGGGTGATTAGTGTTTCTTCGGCCTCGTACCCAGCGGGTTTAAGGAAACCCCTTATTCGCTGGATCGGGAAGACTCAGAGAGACGGGATCATGGCCTATGGCTGAGTGATTACACGACGGTGTAATATGGCAGTGACCCGAAGGACTGTGGGCTGTCGCGCGGTGACCCGAAGGACTGTGGGCCGCGGTCGGTTGAAAGTTCCTTCTTCTAGCCTTTGTGGTAGGGAGATAGGATATTGCCGATAGAGAGGAGGAATACGAAGTCACCTAGGCCCAGGTTAGAGTGTTGTGTTAGTGTGTCGTAGAGGGTTATGGAACCCTCGAGTCAGTGTAGCACTGATATACGGTATTACAAGTTAGATCGAGTCGTAGATACTCATAGTCTTATTATTGTGATTGTGTTTGTGGTTGATTGATTTGCTTGCAGGTTCTGACATTAAGTCCTAAGTCTGGCTTAGGTACCGGATTAGGCTTGGTGTGTATTTGGTTATTGTAGGCCTGACGTTGGCCTGTATGTGTTTGAGGGATTGCTTGTGAAGGGTGGTGCATATTAAAGCTATGTGGTATCATTGGTTGGCCGATCATGTTCTTGTTTGATTGTTGGTCGATCGACTAGTGATACTTGTATAGTCTAAGTGTCTAACACTACATGAGTACTGAACTCAGGCGTATATATGGTTAACTAGGGATTGGTTGTTGACTTATTTTTATGCAGGTTCCCGTTACTTGAAGCTAGATCATGGCAGGAGGCCAAGTCTAACTTAGTAACGGTTTGCTTAGCCTTAGCTTTTATTGCATGCTAGGGCTAGATTGATTGTTATTTTGGGTTGTCTGGGTTAGAGTCTAGGTTGCGGGTAGAGGCCGCCAGCTCACTGAGTAACATTAGGTTACTCACCCAACTCTCGTTGTCCTTTTTGCAGGTTGCTTTAGGTAAGGATGATCGGATAGCTTGGTGCTGGACGTTAGGACCGCCGGTGTAGATTTTCATGCCTTTTGTAAACGGTATTGTGGATTTGTGTTTAGTTGACTCGATTTGGCATTAGGCCAGGACCGGTCTCGAATTATATCAATGTATGGATACTTCTCGAATTAATAAAGTAATTGTTTTATATGCGCTTCATGAGTACTCTGATATTTGACTAGTCCGGTCTAACACAACGTTAGGTCGAGGTACAGGTTGAAAAGCCTTAGGCCTTAATCTAACGGAAAACGCTAACTCTAGGTACGGGTTGCAAAGCCTTATGCCTTGACGCAGCGGGACGAGTTAGTGGATGAACTGGTCTAGGTCGTGGAGTAAAGTTTGTGACTCTGACCGGATCATCCCTAGCCCGTCACATAGCGCTTCCGGACCATGGTGATGGGTTGGACGGTCAGTCATGTTCTTGTTTGATTGTTGGCTGGCCGGTTGGCCTTTCATCTCCAACCCTTGGTGTGGGTCGTCCGTCGGTCATGTTCTTGTTTGATTGTTGGCCAGTGGGTCGACCTATGCTTAGGATGGTTCGGGGGTGTTACAGAGGTGGTATCAGAGCATGGTTTCCTCCATGCTTCCGGAACTCATGATTTAATCGGTTTTAAATATTTATCGAGTCAAATTGAGTCACAAAAGGCATTAGGGAAACCGGTCACGTCCAGCGATAGATTTGTGGTTTTAGGAATTAGGATTGAGATAGTGGAATCTAGAACTGTTAGGTTGCTTGGGTAGAACTGTTAGGTTTCTGGTTAGAATTGCGGTTAGGTTGATTTGTTAATATTTGATTGGTTAGTAGATTATTTGATTAATTGTCTACTAACTTGCATGTGAAGTGTTCTTTTGAGTTGCAGCTTGTGTGTTCGTTGATCGGAACTTTAAGGAATGGAAACCTTAAAGTGAAAAGAGTTCAAGGCTAAAAACCCAAAGTGAAGAGAGAGAGATTCAGAGGGACTGGACAGTGGTATGGACTGGACAAGTATGAGCATGACTTCGTTGAGAAAGGACTTCATCAGTTTTGCGAAAAGAAAGGTTTCAGTAATCAGAAGCAAAGATGGTGCGCGTTATGGCAGAGTAAATGCAAGAAGACGATTCAGTATTCATCAAGTGAAGAATTTTGTGGCAACTTTGAGAAGGAGACTCATGGGAGAGCAGTAGATACGGTGAAGCAATATGAAGATGAATTCAGCATGAGATTGAAGCGATATGGAGATGAGTTAAGAATGATTGAAGCATGGGAAATCAAGAAGTGAAGGACGGATTCAAGACTAAAGGAATGCTTTGAGATGTATCAAGACGGAGTGAGTTCAGAACCAGAAGTTTGGGTGGAGACCAGAGAAACCGAAAGGAGGAAACCAAGGGCAAACCGATAAAGAAGCACATCAAGTGATCAAGACCGCGAGACAAGTGATCCAAGGAGAAATTTTCATCAAGGGGATGAACATGTCGTGAAGCTGAGCCATTGGACAACTAAGAATTCGAGGACGAATTCTATTAAGGGGGGAAGAATGTGATAACCCGCCCTTCGGGATAAAATGGTCGAGCAAGGGAAAGTCAGAATCTGGAGCCAAGCTTTTGGGAGATTACATATTTGGAGTAATGTTGAGTTTTGATCACACAAAACTTAACATGGTTCAGAGAAGACAGAAGATTGGTCGAGCATCAACTTGATGATCGAACCGCTGGCGGTACGGGCCAACCGAGAAGTTCGAAGTAGGATGTGGTCGAAGAATGGATCGTGAGTGAACCATGAGACATATTAAGCTGCTCTACCTTTCTTAGAAGAGTCTTAGATTGATCAGACGAAGATTTTGGAAGAATCACATTTTTGGAAGCATGACGGTTTAGAAGCTCGACGTTTCAGAAACCCGACGTTTCTTAGCCACTAAGTTTTCCGCAAAACTTCACATCTATCATCAGAATATTATTTCAGAGATATTATAATTTGGAAGCATGACGGGAGTAAGCAGGACGGGAAGCAAGCACGACGGGAAAACCCGAAGTTGGTCGAAAACCCTAATTTCGGTTTTTCGAAATTATTGGAAGAAGCCGGAGGCTCGGGAAATATTTTTAGAGGATCTCAGTATTCATCTGGAGTTTATTAAAAATATTTAGAGAATCAGAACGGGAGCGAAAAAATATTCGGGATTGATCGCGGGACGAAAATTCACCAGAAAGATCGAAATCGCACAAATCAACCGGGAAGCTCGAGGTGGCCCTATCTGAGGGATCAGGACGTGCTGTCCTTCATCCAAGCATCTTAGTGTCTCCGTAGCACGACATGTCTCCGCAGGATGAAGCCTCATATGCCACATGACACCCAAAGCACGACATGGCATCGTCTTGACACCCAGAGGCCCGTGTGTCGCGATGCATGAGCTCCAGCCATGCTGAATGACATCTGGACGTGGTTCTGGCTTCTGGCATGCAGAGGAGTCATGCATGGTGACATTTGGACGGTCGTGTGTCGCCGTGCATGCGACCGGAAGCATGCGGGACGACACACAGGCGATGGACTGGCACCATTTCAATGGTTGGCCATATCTATATAAACCCAGCTCCCCCAGCTCGTTTCATTCATTCCACACACTCAAACATCACTCTAAAACTTGGGCTAGAGAGAGAAAGTGAAGTAGAAAAAGGAAGTGAAGAATTTGGAGCTGTTTTGAAGAAGTTAGAGCATTTTTAAGAGCCATTGTTCTACCGAAAGTCCGAGAAGAAGATCCAGAAGTCCGAGGAGGTTCTGTCCAAGTCCTCATTCGTCCATACCAGTCCATTGAAGACAGAGGCATTGGGTTTTGGCTATGCTCTCTCCGATCAACCAGCTGCAAGAACACTGTGAGTTGGTTTTGTTTGAGTTCCACTTGGAGCTTAGGTTAGATCGAGTTGCATATAGAGTAGAATGATCACGCTATTGAATGGTAGAGTCCTTAGGGTTATTTTATTTATGGAACTGGACTCAGTTTATCAAGGGCTAGCTGAGATGAAAGGAATTAAGACAGAGTTAATAACCTGATTAGGACTAAGGCTAGGATGCATCATGTTTTCTATTCTTGTGTGTTGATTTGGTTGAGTGCAGGTTCCCGTTATCTTTAAGGATAGTTTCATAGCAGGAGGCTGGACTATCTGGATAACGGTTTGATTTAATTGATTAGTATTGATTATTATTGCTTAGTTGTTTAGTTGTTAGTAACTAAGGGTCTTAGGCCATATAGGCCGGACTACTGGTACTATTGGTTTGTGTTGTAGAGTCGAGTGTCTAGTTAGGATATGGAACTTTATCCTTAGGTTAGGTTCTAGATTGAGTTTGTTTTGTTGTGAGTGTGCCGACAGTATGTGCGTGACCCGCCCATACTAGGCTTGTGTAGGGGTGATTAGTGTTTCTTCGGCCTCGTACCCAGCGGGTTTAAGGAAACCCCTTATTCGCTGGATCGGGAAGACTCAGAGAGACGGGATCATGGCCTATGGCTGAGTGATTACACGACGGTGTAATATGGCAGTGACCCGAAGGACTGTGGGCTGTCGCGCGGTGACCCGAAGGACTGTGGGCCGCGGTCGGTTGAAAGTTCCTTCTTCTAGCCTTTGTGGTAGGGAGATAGGATATTGCCGATAGAGAGGAGGAATACGAAGTCACCTAGGCCCAGGTTAGAGTGTTGTGTTAGTGTGTCGTAGAGGGTTATGGAACCCTCGAGTCAGTGTAGCACTGATATACGGTGTTA
>NW_026015767.1:172500-180000 GCF_020379485.1 Brassica napus
ATTAATTCTTAATTAATCAACCATATTCAATATGCAATCATGCATATTCATTCATAATTCATTCATCATCTATCTAGACTCACCTTTAAATCCATGAGATTGGTTAAGGAAGACTAGACTCGAGCTCAAGCTAATCACACTTCACTTTTGGATCACTCCCGGTTCAGAACCATCACAAGGATCCGGCTGATCCGAATACTCTCTTTGGCCATCGGTTTTACTCAACTAATTAAACTTGACTGGTTGTCTCTTCAAGCTAACCACGAATTAACCGATCAAAATCAAAGGCTGAAGAACATAGGTGATTCTCAACTTCAGGACACCAAATCTTCAGCTCTTAAACACTCCAAAACTCACTGATTAAAGTCACAGGATGGTGAGAAAGAGTTGTCCATGCTCACTCCTCTTCTCTGAATATTTTTCTGAATTTTTCATGAATCTTTTCTCACAGATTTTTCTCTCTTCTTTCTCTCTTTCTCTCTGAATTTTTCTCTGGTTTTTCTTGCAGGTTATGAACGTCCAGAGGAGAGAAGAGGGTATTTTATATCATAAGGAGTTGCTTCAGATGAGGGTTTGCTCCCACAAAAGACAAAGATGAGGTTAGACAGCTGGTGACATGCTTCAGCACACCAAGCAGCACAAGCAGCTGAACTTTTCCTTCCCATGAAGAAAGCTACAAGCAGCTGAAGCAAGTAGCTTGTGACCAGCATGTGACTTCTAATGAGCAAGCAGGCAAGCAAGTAGGTGTAGGTCATGTGACCTAATTACTGAGGAAGCAAGTAGGCTAGAAGGTGCAAAGCATGTGACTGTTCAGAAATAATTTTAAGAGTTTTGTCGATATTTTCCGGACTGTTTCGACTAAATATTTTTCATCATTCGAATCTCGTCCTGCTCTGAATAAACTCACCCAGCATGAATAAAAATCAACGATAATAATTAACACTCGACCAGAACCATCAAGAGATGGTTTTTCGACCAAAAGACAGCCCCGTCGAGATTAATTCACCGTGTCGATTTTTATTTAAATTCTGATCGATCAATCTTCAAACTGATCTTAAAGAATTTTCTTGACCAAAATTATATCTGCTCGTGAGGGTTATTACATTCTTCCCCCCTCAAAAGAATTCGTCCCCGAATTCTGAAAACGTAACTGTACACTCTTTACTGAACAGTCTCTGAAAGGAGTTCTGGATATTAGCTCTGACCTTATCTTAATCTGCCCATATCAAAACAACTCATGGTTGATCCCTTGATTCTCCCAACCGATCCTTTCTTTTATGAGCAGCCACTTTCAAGATAACCAAATTCTTTACTCTGCACAACTCTTGTCAACTGCGGTCTGCATACTTTTTCTAACAATCTTGTATCTATAGACTATCACTTCTCAACCTTTTTTATCTGGCTTTCTCCCATAACAGCAACATGAAATTTGGAACGTGAGGTGATGTGCCATACGTGAATGTAACATCTCCAGTCTGGTCAATGTTAACTTGATTAACCGTGCAACAATCAAACAAGAACATGCACGATCAATCACGCTAACATGATTCAGACCAAGGGTGCCACTCTCAAATACACACAAACACACTTATTCCAGAAATGATTTCCCTTACAGTATTCCATACCCTTCTTATATATCTGAGATACTCTTCAAAAACTTCTGAACGACTCAATCTCACTGAAATTTCGCATATCCAAGTCTTGTTCTATTACTTTCTGATTTCCTTCTTCTGTCTAGTAACTGAGGAATCAACAAGTCCGCCTATACCAAACTTGATTTACCAACGAAGTACTCTTGTATGATGACTTCACACTTTCTCTGTTAATATATCTTCTGATCTCTTAACAACTTGAGCATCCCCATATGCCTTATGGTTATACCTTTTTCCTTGCACTCTTCAATCTTCCTTGGGATTTACTTCACATCTGCTTAATTTTAGGTTGAATTTGGATTCCTTCTCCCACATCTCCACTTATGAACTTGTACATGACACAGTCCTCATACTATTCTTCGAAATTCTCTTCACCCAGTTCCTTCTATGAATTCCTTAGATTCTCATCCTTCAACTGAGTTCCTCAAATACGAATGAATAAGCCATCTTGATTTTCTACTTGCAATCTTGAAGGTTCTCTATTCTTTCCATATAAGGCAGCAAAATAAATCACTCCCAATTCCGCTTCATGATTCTTGAGATCCTACTCCATATCATCATTAATATCACTTCCTCTTAAAGCATAAGCAGCAATATTTGCTCTTCCTTAGGCTTTTTTATCAGTGAAAACTTGCATCCTTTCCCCATATTGAAATGATCACTAAATTTGATGTGTAACAGAACTGCCACCAACCCCAACTTGTGCATCAAATAGTTTTCCTTATGCTTCCTTAGCTCCCTTGATGCATAAATGATTACCATATCGTCTTGCATTAGCATTCACCTAGACCAACACATAATACATCCATGTAGTAGTATATGGCTGGTTAGGCTCATGCAAGTCTAAGATATGCATAGACGTAGATACTTCCTCTAACTAATTTCATACTTCATCAATACTTTTACTCCATTCCAAGGTAACACCATTCTCAGTCGATCAACTCATTGGTGGATATGGTTTCTAACTCTTGAACAAACTTCTGATGGTAACCGGCCAATCCACAGAACTTCGAATCTCGATAACTGAAATTGAGTACGACCATTATGTAGTAGTAGCGATCTTTTGTAAATATGCAACAACTCCTTGTTCCATTTACTGACTAAGGGATCTAACTTCCAATTTCCGTGCAGAAATATTTACTACAACGTGAAGCGTCCATCAAACGTCCTTGGAATAAAACTACGCCTTGCAACCGATCTTAACCATTCTTCAATTCTAGAACTTGATACTTGACCCTGATGGTCACGTCCTTGATTTTATACTCGAACATAACCGCAAACTCTGGTTCTTCTTCTTTACCACTGACATGGGTACACTCCACAGAAAATAACTAAGTCGAACAAAACCTTTCTCCAAACAAATCTTCTGACTGCTACTTGAATTTGGCTAGAACCACTTGGATAGATGCCTAGGCAATTGCAGCGAATCAAGGTTCAACCAGAATACTTGACGGGTTACTTTTGGATGTCAACAAATTTTCCACTTTCTTAAACATAGCTTCATGTTCCCTAGTTATCTAACTGTCCTCGATACTCTGCTTCTTGTTATTTTCTCTCCGCCCAATTATGATGATAATGGAATACGCCACTTCACCATTTCCCAAAAGGTTCCCAACTCTCCAGACTGATATGAGCGAGGCTCCAACACTTAGTAGAATACCATTGCAAGCCAACGGTAACTGGTCTTCTCTCAAAGACTTCCTTCCTCAACAACATCCTAATTGAGCTCGATAATTAGATAGCCAATCTCACTCTAGATAGAAACAAACCGCTCTAATGGAAGTACTAAGGAATGGGGATGGGATACGAAGGCATACCATAACTCTAAATGGCAGCCAGTACTTCCACGAATAAGAACAGTGTACTTGAATTCACTAAAGTGAATCCTTCCTAAAACAATGACACTACCCGAGAACTACATCTATGTGTTGTTCCCGCATCAAACACAATATGGGCGGAAAATTCCGTCCATAGGCAAGGTCTCATACGACACCTTGATCACTCCTTCACTTATTTATTTAATCATTCATAAATTTTTAAAATGCACACAACACGCAATGGGATAAGAAGCAAACCTGTGATTTGACCTTTTAGAGGTTTTGACGGTCCAGGCAACTATAAAGTGTAGGCTCTACCCAAATAGCCTAACACTTGGATGTGGACTAACGGTAAGGAAAATCGGACTAGTTCAACAAGTGTTATCTTAGGTATAGGTAACGTAGATCGGGTAACTTCATGAGGAAGGGTAACCTAAATTCCTAACTCTTCACAAGAACCACCAAAGCGCGAATGATGCAAACGTTCCAGGATTTCCCAAACTTTGACAATCACGACCATTCTGTCTTTGCTAGTCACAACCATAACGGCTCAAGGTCCTCGATCTTGATCTGATGAAATGTACACCCAAAATCATCCCCAACGACTTACTTAACTCACTTCTTGAAACTGACCTTTGATCTGCAGCGGTTGGAAAATAAACGGTCTGCATGACTTGGTTAACCTCTTCAGCAATAATAGCTTCTTTAACATTCACGTCATACTCTAACATCTCCTCGAAGCTTTGAAACTCCATGGTCTTTTATCTACTCCAAAATTCTTGGCTAAGTTCCCAAAGATTTTTCGTATGATCTTTTGCTTATTCTCCAAACCATAATCGATGAATCCAATTCACTCGACCACGTATCTCGATGCTTGTGTAGAAAATACTACTTCCTGAACTCATGAAATCTGTCCAACTCGAACTCAACTCTCTGAAGTAACTCTTGACTCTCGACCAACAACTCATAGCGTTCATCTCCAAATAGCTTGCTGCCAAATCCTTCTTGTAATTCTCTGAACAACGGCCACGTGAATATTCTGCTCTGAGTGTTGGATCCCAAATCTGCCTCAAGCCAAAGTATACTTCTAACGGTTTAGTCCTTCTTCAGTATCTTATGGTCCCAACTTCTTCTTCTTTGCATCATAAGCTTCATGATATTCCGTTGCAAACAGAATGCTTCTGGTGCTTCCATCATCTTGTAATACAGTCAAACCATCTCTTCCTCCAACGCTAAGCTTGAAACAAATGCTTAAGAAATCATGCTTGTATGGCTGTGGTGCTTGTACGTCTTAGCATGAGCTGGTTAGACTTGAGAAACCGGAATAATAAGTGCATCTATGTGATCAAGTGTAGTCGAATCGCTCTGAACCGGATCACAAACAACACCCACCTTGACATCGATAACACACGAGTCCGGAGATGTATTCGATGTATCAATTATATCCCATAAATCTCTCTAAAGTATTAGCATCCCCACTAAAACTCAGAAAAACGGCAGGAAGGCATGAGGTTATTGACTTCTAGCAGGAAGGTAGTGAACCCCACCATGAGGGTAGCAAACTTGATCATGATGATAATAACCTCGGTAAGTACGCTCCATCCATTCAAGCTTGTCTCGGTGCTTCTACTATGAAATATCACTGTTAGGTAACTACCCATGACTATCTATCCTAAAATGAAGGAACAAGCCAGCATATCCTAGTTATCCTTGCGACTCATTTTGACTCGAAAAACATTTGAAACAAGTCCCATTCTAGCATCGTATAACCATGCTCTGATACCACCTTTGTGACACCCCCGATCATAGATGACCGGAAATGACACGGTCGATGTTCCTCGATGGTCGATCTGAGGTTCTCAGATAACTTCCGATCGCCTTAGACCAACAATCAAAGAACACCAACGCTCCTATCGGATACCACTCTAGGCTTTTCAACCCGAGAAAGCAATACCTGATAGTTAGTTCGTCCGGACAAGGACTAATATCATATGGAACCCGTACTTTAAAAAAAAAACATTATTTATATATCATTCAAAATCATCTTACAAAATTTGTTATAAATTAACCTCGAGGTTTTCGGTCTACAAATCTTATTCATAAGATATATCAAAATGACTTTGCAAGGATAATAAAACTACCGCTGGCTAATGCCGTTCCTTCCCGTCCTAGAGTAAAGGTCTCCCACCTACTGGTTACCTGCATATCAAATGAGTCATGAGTAACTAGTTTACTCAGTGAGTCTAATCCCACACCCAAACACATATCAATAGTATCCCGAGCAATCGACACCATTTGAATGCAGTGGAATTATATTCCATAATTAATATAAGGCCTCTCAATCCATCCATGTGAATCTATCTTAAACATCACCTCCACGATACCCGCCAATCACTCATACTCTTAATATATATATATATGCTAAACCCGGAAAACCACCAAGGCTAACCGAACTTAACGGGAATAAATATAACCATCATCTCCATCAGATATTCCAAGATAGAACATCCAACGCTGCATGCAGTTACACGGCCTCCAGGGTGCGACCCCATCATCGTGTCTTCATGACCTTGATCCATATCGCAGGACCAATTCACGGCAATGCGGGACTTTCGGAAGAGTGAGTATACAATAAGACTTCACATGATTCAAACTTATTAATATAATACTTATAGATTAGTACTTGAGAACAAGTACTAAGGCTCGGGATAACCTCAAAGAATTATTTTGCTTATTCTTAAGTATTTAAACTAGATAAATACTTCATATATAAATATAGATTAAGGAATAATACTTAATCAATCAAACCATAATTACTCCTTAATTAATCCATGATTAATCCTTAATTAATCAATGATTATTCCTTAATTAATTCATGATTAATTCTTAATTAATCAACCATATTCAATATGCAATCATGCATATTCATTCATAATTCATTCATCATCTATCTAAACTCACCTTTAAATCCATGAGATTGGTTAAGGAAGAATAGACTCGAGCTCAAGCTAATCACACTTCACTTTTGGATCACTCTCGGTTCAGAACCATCACAAGGATCCGGCTGATCCGAATACTCTCCTTGGCCATCGGTTTTACTCAACTAATTAAACTTGACTGGTTGTCTCTCTTCAAGCTAACCACGAATTAACCGATCAAAATCAAAGGCTGAAGAACATAGGTGATTCTCAACTTCAGGACACCAAATCTTCATCTCTTAAAAAACTCCAAAGCTCACTGATTAAAGTCACAGGATGGTGAGAAAGAGTTGTCCATGCTCACTCCTCTTCTCTGAATATTTTTCTGAATTTTTCATGAATCTTTTCTCACAGATTTTTCTCTCTTCTTTCTCTCTTTCTCTCTGAATTTTTCTCTGGTTTTTCTTGCAGGTTATGAACGTCCAGAGGAGAGAAGAGGGTATTTTATATAATAAGGAGTTGCTTCAGATGAGGGTTTGCTCCCACAAAAGACAAAGATGAGGTTAGACAGCTGGTGACATGCTACAGCACACCAAGCAGCACAAGCAGCTGAACTTTTCCTTCCCATGAAGAAAGCTACAAGCAGCTGAAGCAAGTAGCTTGTGACCAGCATGTGACTTCTAATGAGCAAGCAGGCAAGCAAGTAGGTGTAGGTCATGTGACCTAATTACTGAGGAAGCAAGTATGCTAGAAGGTGCAAAGCATGTGACTGTTCAGAAATAATTTTAAGAGTTTTGTCGATATTTTCTGGACTGTTTCGACTAAATATTTTTCATCATTCGAATCTCGTCCTGCTCTGAATAAACTCACCCAGCATGAATAAAAATCAACGATAATAATTAACACTCGACCAGAACCATCAAGAGATGGTTTTTCGACCAAAAGACAGCCCCGTCGAGATTAATTCACCGTGTCGATTTTTATTTAAATTCTGATCGATCAATCTTCAAACTGATCTTAAAGAATTTTCTTGACCAAAATTATATCTGCTCGTGAGGGTTATTACACGGACAGTCCACGGGAAGGGCCAGCATGCTGATATGTGTGGTCAGC
>NW_026015767.1:185000-187500 GCF_020379485.1 Brassica napus
GACCGACGCGGATTAAGGTGGTGACCTAAGCCCGGGCTTTTGTTACGCCCGCGGAGACGTCGCTGCCTTAATCGTGGTCTGCAGCACGCGCCTCACGGCGTGCCTCAGCATATGCTATTGGTGAGCCGATTTTGCGTAATCTTATATCAGACCCAGTATGATAGAACTGCTGAGACCAGAAAACTTGTAACCCTATTTAGCCTATCCTAAAGGTCCTTTGCGGATAGGTGAGCACCATATCAGAAGATTGGAGAAAAGGAAAAATTTGTAAAAGTTCAAGTATTTGGGGAACCATCAGTTGTTTTGACACGGCCAGATGAGGATAAGCTCAGAGTTGGTTATCTTAAACTTCTTGCAGAGACTCCAGTGTTCAGTAAAAGTCTGTATAGCTATGTTTTGAGAATTCGGGGACGAATTCTTTTAAGGGGGGAAGAATGTAATAACCCTCACGAGCCAGTTAATTTTTGGTCGAGAAAAACTCCGCTCGACCAGTTTGGAGTTTGGAGTTGGTCGATCAGATTTAAAAATAAAGTCGACCCGGTGAATTAATTCCTCGACGAGACTGTCTTGTTTTTGAAAGGCCTCTCATTGATAGTTCTGGTAGATTGTTAATAATGTTGGT
Organism: Brassica napus; assembly: GCF_020379485.1. NCBI lineage: Eukaryota > Viridiplantae > Streptophyta > Magnoliopsida > Brassicales > Brassicaceae > Brassica > Brassica napus. The sequence continues at coordinate 185,623 of NW_026015767.1, forward strand.
CGAATTTTATTTAAGCTAGGCAAGCTTAGTTGAAAGCAAGACGAGATTCGAAGGATGAAAAATTTTAGCTGAAAACTGTCCGATATTGTCGTTAAGTTTCTTAACTAAATTCCGACCAGTCTAATACCTTCACCAGCTATTCTTCTTGCTTTCTCAGTTAATCAGTCACATGATCTGCACCTACCTGCTTGCTTGCTTCACTAAAGTCACATGAAAGTCACAAGCTGGTTGCTTGTTTAATAAAAACAAAATAATCTTTCTTCAAAGGAGGGAAAGGACAGCAACTTGCCCGATCTTTTTACCTATACCTACCATGGCTCATGAAGTTACCCGATCTTTTTACCTATACCTAGGGTACCGCTTGTTAAACTTGTTCGTTTTCCTTACCATTAGTCACTAACTAAGTGTTTGGCTATTTGGGTAGAGCCTACACTTTATAGTTGCCTGGACCGTCAAAACCTCTGAAAAGGTCCAATCACAGGTTTGCTTCTTATCCCATTGCGTGTTGTGTGCATTTTAAAAATTTATGAATGATTAAATAAATAAGTGAAGAAGTGATCAAGGTGTCGTATGACACCTTGCCTATGGACGGAATTTTCCGCCCATATTGTATTTGATGCGGGAACAACACGTAGGTGTAGTTCTCGGGTAGTGTCATTGTTTTAGGAAGGATTCACTTTAGTGAATTCGGGTACACTGTTCTTATTCGTGGAAGTACTGGCTGCCATTTAGAGTTATGGTATGCCTTCGTATCCCATCCCCATTCCTTAGTTCTTCCATTAGAGCGGTTTGTTTCTATCTAGAGTGAGATTGGCTATCTAGTTATCGAGCTCAATTAGGATGTTGTTGAGGAAGGAAGTCTTTGAGAGAAGACCAGTTACCGTTGGCCTGCAGTCGTACTATACTAAGTGTTGGAGCCTCGCTCATATCAGTCTGGAGAGAATATATAACCTTCAAGATTGCAAGTAGAAAATCAAGATGGCTTATTCATTCGTATTTGAGGAACTCAGTTGAAGGATGATAATCTAAGGAATTCATAGAAGGAACTGGGTGAAGAGAATTTCGAAGAATAGTATGAGGACTGTGTCATGTACAAGTTCATAAAGTGGAGATGTGGGAGAAGGAACCCAAATTCAACCTAAAATTAAGCAGATGTGAAGTAAATTCCAAGGAAGATTGAAGAGTGCAACGAAAAAGGTATAACCATAAGGCATATGGGAATGCTCAAGTTGTTAAGAGATCAGAAGATGTATTAACAGAGAAAGTATAAAGTCATCATACAAGAGTAATTCGTTGGTAAATCAAGTTTGGTATAGGCGGACTTGTTGATTCCTCAGTTACTAGACAGAAGAAGGAAATCAGAAAGTAATAGAACAATACTTGGATATGCGAAACTTCAGTGAGATTGAGTCGTTCAGAAGTTTTTGAAGAGTATCTCAGATAGATAAGAAGGGTATGGAATACTGTTAAGGGAAATCATTCCTGGAATAAGTGTGTGTGTGTGTATTTGAGAGTACCACCCTTGGTCTGAATCATGTTCGCGTGATTAATCGTGCATGTTCTTGTTTGATTGTTGCACGGTTAATCAAGTTGACATTGACCAGACTGAAGATGTTATCTTCACTTATGGCACATCACCTAACGTTCCATATTTCCATGTTATTGAACTGGAGGAAAGCAGATAGAAAGGTTTCAGAAGTAATGGTATTCAGAGATTCAAAGATGTCAAAGGAAGTATGTAGACCGCAGTATATGAAAGTTATGTGCGATGAAGAAATGGTTATCGTGAAAGTGTTTGCTCAGAAAAGAAAGAATTGTTTTAGAAAAGTTGGGGAAATCCGCAAATCTGTTATTTGGTATGTACCGAGTTGTTCAGAG
>NW_026015767.1:200000-202500 GCF_020379485.1 Brassica napus
TAATAAACTCCAAGTGAATCCTGACCTTGATGGAAAATATTTCCCGAGCCTCCGGCTTCCTCGAAAAATCGATAATACCAAAATTAGGGTTTTCGCCCAACTTCGGGTTTTCCCGTCGTGCTTCAATCCCGTCGTGCTTGCTTCCCGTCCTGCTTAATTCCCGTCCTGCTTCCGACTTATAATGTCTTCAGAATAATATTTTACTGATACAAAGATATTCCGAGAAAACTTCGTGATGAAGAAACGTCAGTCTTCAAAAACGTCGAGCTTCTAAACCGTCGTGCTTCCAAAAATGTTATGCTTCCAAAACATCCTTCTGATCAATCTAACACTTTTCTAACCATGGTCCAGCAGCTTAATATGTCTCATGGTTCACTCACGATCCATTCTTCGACCACCCATTGCCCGCGGTCTGACCACTAAATAATAATTTTTTTTTTTTTTTTTTTTTTTTTTTTTAACGGGTTTCTACATTCTCCCCCCCTTAATAGAATTCGTCCTCGAATTCTTAGTTGCGCAATTGCTCGTCTTCACAACATTCTCCAAGCGTCTCCATAACCTCTTTACTCTGTCCACAACTGTTCCTTGAGTGTCCTCCTCAAGGTCTCCACAATCGTCTTCATATCTCTTGACTTGAATGATCACTGTGTCTTCTTCTTAGTTTTTACTTTGCTGCCCAACTAATTTCCCATGATACGATCTTGCCAATCTGCGCCTCTGATTACACCAACCATTTCCTCGATCTCTCATTTACCAGATACTGATGAAGTCCTTCCCCAATGAAGTCTTGTTTCTTCCCATCTGTCCAGTCCATACCACAGCCCAGTTCTCCGAATCTGTCTCTCCTCTTTCGCTTCGGGTTTGGGTTTGGCCTTGAACTCCCTCCACTTTAAGGTTTTCATCCCTTAAAGTACCGATCAACAAACGCACTTATTCGCTGCAACTCAAAAGAACACTTCACATGCAAGTTAGTAGACAATTAATCAAATAATCTACTAACCTAGCAAATACTAACAATGCAACCTAACCGCAATTCTAACCAGCAACCTAACAGTTCTACCCAAGCAACCTAACAGTTCTACCCAAGCAACCTAACAGTTCTAGATTCCACTATCTCAATCCTAATTTCCTAAAACCACAAATCCTATCGCTGGACGTGACCGGTTTCCCTAATGCCTTTTGTGACTCATTTTGACTCGATAAATATTTAAAACCGATTAAATCATGAGTTCCGGAAGCATGGACGAAACCATGCTCTGATACCACCTCTGTAACACCCCCGAACCCTCCTAGACATATGGTCGATCAACCGGCCAACAATCAAACAAGAACATGACCGATCGACCGTCCAACACCCAGGGTTAGAGATGAATGAGCCAACCGGCCAGCCAACAATCAAACAAGAACATGACTGACCGTCCAACCCAACACCATGGTCCGGAAGCGCTACGTGACGGGTTAGGGACGATCCGGTCAGAGTCACAAACTTATACTCCACGACCTAGACCAGTTCATCCACTAACTCGTCCCGCTGCGTCAAGGCATAAGGCTTTGCAACCCGTACCTAGAGTTAGCGTTTTCCGTTAGATCGAGGCCTAAGGCTTTTCAACCCGTACTACGACCTAACGTTGTGTTAGACCGGACTAGTCAAATATCAGAGTACTCATGAAGCGCATATAAAACAATTACTTTATTTATTCGAGAAATATCCATACATTGATATAATTCGAGACCGGTCCCGGCCTAATGCCAAATCGAGTCAACTAAACACAAATCCACAATACCGTTTACAAAAGGCATGAAAATCTACACCGGCGGTCCTAACGTCCAGCACCAAGCTATCCGATCATCCTTACCTAAAGCGACCTGCAAAAAGGACAACGGAGTTGGATGAGTAATCTAGTATTACTCAGTGAGCTGGCGGCCTCTACCCGCAACCTAGACTCTAACCCGGACAACCCAAAATAACAATCAATCTAGCCCTAGCATGCAATAAAAGATAAGGCTAACCAAACCGTTACTAAGTTAGACTTGGCCTCCTGCCATCATCTAGCTTCAAGTAACGGGAACCTGCATAAAAACAAGTCAACAAACAATCCCTAGTTAACCATATATATGCCTGAGTTCAGTACTCATATAGTGTTAGACACTTAGACTATACAAGTATCACTAGTCGATCGACCAACAATCAAACAAGAACATGATCGGCCAACCAATGATACCGCATAGCTTTAATATCCACCACCCTTCACAAGCAATCCCTCAAACACATACAGGCCAACGTCAGGCCTACACTAACCAAATACACACCAAGCCTAATCCGGGACCTAAACCAGACTTAGGACTTAATGTCAGAACCTGCAAGCAAAACAATCAACCACAATCACAATAATAACTATGAGAATCTACGACTCGATCTAACTCATAACACCGTATATCGGTGCTACGCTAACATGAGGGTTCCATAACCCTCTACGACACACTAACACAACACTCTAAC
>NW_026015767.1:207500-217500 GCF_020379485.1 Brassica napus
TGAAGAACAGTCGAGACGGAATCGCATTCGGACGCACAGAACCTGAGTTAGGTCATTGCTATACATTTCTGGACAGTACCACATGTACCGCCCGGATGTCCAGTTTGAGGCTTCATCAATACCCATGTCCAGGCGATCAAATTCACCGAACTGGAGCTCGTATTTCCCGTACTGATTGGCATTTTAAGAGCAACGGTCGAGACAGATTTGGATTCGGACGAGTGGAAATCAAGATAGGCTGTGACACTTCAAAACTGGCTACTTTGGACTGTCTTGCTTGTGTACTGGCCCAGTCCGCAGGACATGCTTCAGGAAGCAATGAACCTGGACGGAATTTGAAGGGTTTTTCACTAGTCAAAGTGTGATTTCGTGCCTTGACCAGATCTGGTCAATTTTATCATTTTCTATGTTTAGATTTCCCACATTTTTCTTTAAGTCTTTTGACTAGAACTTCTATATAATGTAACCATCAGATCTGAATAAGACAATTTTCGTTTTGGCTTTCATTCTTTTGAGTTTTTACTCTCTTTGTTCTTTGTTAGAACATTTCTTAGTTTCTTGGTGAGGTTATCTCCAAGTTTCGATCCTTCTTTTGTTGGACCGGTGCGTCACATCCGGCAACGATCGAAGTCTGGTAGTATCTTTGGGCTATTCCGCAACCCTTAGTGTCACCGTTCATACCATCAGTTCTCAATCCTCTCGGATCTGAGTTCATATCAACCTTACCGAAAGAGTGATCCTTATTTTGGTTCTATCAAGTGGTATCAGAGCCACTCTCTCGGTAACTCTATTATCATTCCATCTTCTCATCTCTCCATCTTCTTCAAACACTTCTTCTTCTACCTTTCTTAAATCCGGGCCCCTCATTACCATCCATACATATATAAAAAAAAAAAAATTTACGATTTGATTCAAAAAAAAAAAAAAAAAGTTCAAAGTTTGTTTTGTGGAGTGGTGGAAGAGAAAGCCTGCTGGCTGAGGAGAAATCCAGCCTTTGAGGTGGTTAAAACGGATTTCAAAAATCAAAAATCTCTTATCTTTCTATCTTGAGAAAATTCCCTTGTTTGCTTGGATTTGCCCATTGGGATTCTTTGATTTGTTCTCTTAGAACATTGAGTAAAAACTTGTGTGTGATCACCTAAATCTGAGAGAAACACTTGTGTGGGTGAGGATCAAACACTTGAGAGTGTGAGCTTTTTATCTACTAACTTTTGTGTTGAGATTTTTCAGGTTTATGATGTTTGGTTTGCAAAGGAAAAGTAACAAGGAGAAGCCTCAACGAAATTCTAACTCTCAAACTCCTTTTAAATATCCTTTGAATTATTTTGATGAGTTTGTTAGTGTGCAGGAACAGCCAGCTGTAAGGAGAAAAACAACCAGAGATGTTGCTGATCCAAAAAGGCAACCCTTTCAAATTGATGTCCAGCAAATTTGTGATAACCTTGTGAAGGGAGTGGACAAAGCCCTTAAGGACTTCAGCAAGAGCCAAAAGAAGAGCACATCCACACGTGCCCCAGTAGCTGAGCCATCCTTGTTCATCAGTAAGAAAGCCCAAGGTGAATCTGAAAACCATTTTGAAGAACTTAAAGATTTTTCAGATTCTCTACCCAATTTTGATGAATCTGATGAAGAGCTAATTGAAAGCTTGATGTTTTGTGAAAAAGATTGTGATCTTCCTTCTCTTGAAACTGAGTTTAATCTTGATAATGAACAAGCTATTGTAGAACTAACTGTTTTGCAACCGGAGCTTCGGAGTAGTCTTGTTTTGTCTCCACTGGTTTTTGAGGAAGAGCCACTGGATTTTCCACATCAGTGCCCATGTCTTGACACTAGGATATCTTTGGATGATGGTCCAGATCCTATGTTTGATGAGGAGGAAGAATCTGGTCCAGTATTTGATGATGAAGAAACAAGCATCATGTCCACCTTCATGAAGAGTCAACTATGCTTTGATTCCAGCATATCTCCTGCCCTTTTGTCTTCTGAACTTCAAGAGTACTGTGAGGAACCTTCTTCTCTTAATTCTCTGCCTGACATGTTTGTGAAAGTCAGTACTGATGATGTAATTTGTTTTGGTCTTGACAAGATGAAAGATTTTTTTTGTTTCAAAATCTGTTTTTGATAACATGATTAATTCTTTAAAAATATTTGAACCTGATAAATGTCTGGGTCAATCACGTTTTCAAAATGTCAATGGCATCACTTCTGGAATTATTTTGAGCTTTGATCAGTTCTTGGAACATAAGAAAGGTTTTCATCTTCTTGGAACGCCATTTGATCTTGATTTGCAACAAACTGATTTTTGTGCTGAAAAATCTCTTGATTTGTTTGTTTGCAAAGGAAATAGCTTTGATCTGAGTTCTTCTAGACATGTATTGATCCCTGATGAATTGTTTGCATCCTCTTATGCCTTGGACGAAATTTTGATTCAGAAGTTGCTGGAACAGAAATCACTTGAAACTGAAAATGATTTTCGTGATCTTGAATTTTGTGGTTCTGTTTTGCAGCCTGATCTCTTGAGTTTTGAAACTGATAATACTTGGCATTTTCTGAAATCATTTCGTGATAATGGTGTTGTCTTGAGTTCTGATGATATTTTGGTTTACAACACATTCTTTGAGAAATGCCTTGAACTTTTGATAAATGATTCTCAAACTGAACTTAAGCTTGTGTGTTCAGATGTTGGGAAGGATATGCCCATTTTGAAAATGAATACTGTTGTTGCATATCTTGATAAAATTCTTGTCTGTAATATTTACTCTGGTAAGCACCTTGAAAGGCTGAAAAATGTGCAATTTGTTCTTGGAAAAGATATCTTGATTTGTGATTTGAACAAATATTTATCTTGCACACTTGATCCTGGTCTTTTAGTGTTTGTTCTGAGTATCCAGGAAAAACAGGTTCAGCCTCTGAATGAAAGCATTGGCCGTGCCCACCAACCTCAGATTTGGAGAAGCTTTTTTGTTCAAACCGGCTACCTTGGTGCCAGCGACAGAGGTTCAGTCCAAGAAGGATATCTCAACAGTCAGACGGTCTTTTGTCTTGAATCCAATTTTACAAGAAAGCCAACTCATCAAGGAATCACTGAGGCTTGGAAACGCATGAAAAGCTTCACGGATGAAGAAGTTTTGAATTTTCCAAACCGGAGGTTCTTCAGTCCATCTATCCGCGAGTACCAGATTTCTAAAGGAGATTCATGTCCCAGAAAGAATCGACCTGAGCCAAAACCGATCCTCCATAAACCAAAGGTGTTTCCTCGGTCATTCTCCTGTCTAAACCAAAAGCACTGTAAGGATCATGAGTTGATTTCCTCTACTCTTCATGAAAATGTTTTGAAACCGAGAATTTCAAAAAGAAGACATATTCTTACTTGGTTGAAAAACGTTTTGCTCAAACGTTTTCATGAATTGATTTCATTGAGCTGTGCTTTGAAAGAGATTTGGTGTAGGAAAAAGCATGAACTAAAATTGCTTAGGCCAAAGAATTCTTTTGATTTCGTTCATGATGATAATTTTTCAAATTTGGCATTGTCTCTTTCTTTCCATAACAGTTTCTCACCTTCGTCTGATTTTGTGATTGATAAATCAATTTTTGGCAACCAGCTTACTTGCTTAATGCTTGCCCACGTCCTTGATGATAATCCTAAGGGCTTGGATCCTGATTTTGATGTCTTAAGGATAGAGAAACCCTTTGATTATTTCTTTGGCAGATTTGATGTGGTTTCTCTAGTTGCTTTGAATAAACAGGATAAGCATGATCAGTTTCTAAGGAGAGCAAGCACCAATGGACGCCAAAGTACTTGGAATTCCTTGATAAAAATGACTTCAAAACTCCAAGGAAGTTTCTGTCCATTCTATTCATTTACTGAATTTCCCTTGAATTTTAATTCCTTTGTATCTGATTTATCTCTTTTTGATATAGGTACATTGGATTTGAGGACAAATCCTTTTGAAGAAAGAGGGAATGATAGACCGCGGTCCACGGATCAGTACATGGAGCCGAACCAGCATGAAGTTCAGGACGTTCTGAAGTTTTCAACCGAGGTTCATGATTTTCACCATACTGGCCAGACAGACCGGACTGTCCCAAATGCATCCGGATGTGAGCTTTGGCTGGAACCATGGCCAGATGATCGATTTCACGGTACTGGACTTTGTCTTCACCGTCCTGTTTTCCATTTGATGAAGAACAGTCGAGACGGAATCGCATTCGGACGCACAGAACCTGAGTTAGGTCATTGCTATACATTTCTGGACAGTACCACATGTACCGCCCGGATGTCCAGTTTGAGGCTTCATCAATACCCATGTCCAGACGATCGAATTCACCGAACTGAAGCTCGTATTTCCCGTACTGATTGGCATTTTAAGAGCAACGGTCGAGACAGATTTGGATTCGGACGAGTGGAACTCAAGATAGGCCGTGACACTTCAAAACTGGCTACTTTGGACTGTCTTGCTTGTGTACTGGCCCAGTCCACAGGACATGCTTCAGGAAGCAATGAACCTGGACGGAATTTGAAGGGTTTTTCACTAGTCAAAGTGTGATTTCGTGCCTTGACCAGATCTGGTCAATTTTATCATTTTCTATGTTTAGATTTCCCACATTTTTCTTTAAGTCTTTTGACTAGAACTTCTATATAATGTAACCATCAGATCTGAATAAGACAATTTTCGTTTTGGCTTTCATTCTTTTGAGTTTTTACTCTCTTTGTTCTTTGTTAGAACATTTTTTAGTTTCTTGGTGAGGTTATCTCCAAGTTTCGATCCTTCTTTTGTTGGACCGGTGCGTCACATCCGGCAACGATCGAAGTCTGGTAGTCTCTTTGGGCTATTCCGCAACCCTTAGTGTCACCGTTCATACCATCAGTTCTCAATCCTCTCGGATTTTAGTTCATATCAACCTTACCGAAAGAGTGATCCTTATTTTGGTTATATCATCCGTGGCCGTCCGTCAGCACACACATGACGTCCGTCAGCACACGCAGGACGTCTGTGGCTGTCCGTGTGTCCGTCAGTACACACAGGACGTCCGTCAGTACACACAGGACATCCGTCAGCACACAAAGGACGTCCGTGGCCGTCCGTCAGTACACACAGGACGTCCGTGGCCGGCCGTCAGCACACACAGGACGTCTGTCAGTACACACAGGACGTCCGTGGCCGTCCGTCAGCACACACAGGACGTCCGTCAGCACACGCAGGACGTCCGTCAGCACACACAGGACGTCTGTGGCCGTCCGTCAGTACACACAGGACGTCCGTGGCTGGCCCTTCTTGTGGACTGTTCGGGTGATTTTGGCCCACGTGGGCTGTCTGTTCAGTACACACAGGACGTCCGTCAGCACATGCAGGACGTCCGTGCCTGTCCGTTGGCACACACAGACTGTCCGTGGACTGCCCATCAGTACATATATCAGCATGCTGACCACACATATCAGCACGCTGGTCCTTCCCATGGACTGTCCGTGTACTGATTTTGGACAATTGATGCACCATGTCAGTACACATATCAGCACGCTGGCCCTTCCCGTGGACTGATCCGTGTACTGAACTCATATCAGCATGCTGGTCCTTCCCATGGACTGTCCGTGTACTGATTTTGGACAATTGATGCACCATGTCAGTACACATATCAGCACGCTGGCCCTTCCCGTGGACTGATACGTGTACTGAACTCATATCAGCATGCTGGTCCTTCCCATGGACTGTCCGTGTACTGATTTTGGACAAGTGATGCACCATGTCAGTACACATATCAGCACGCTGGCCCTTCCCGTGGACTGATCCGTGTACTGAACTCATATCAGCATGCTGGTCCTTCCCATGGACTGTCCGTGTACTGATTTTGGACAACTGATGCACCATGTCAGTACACATATCAGCACGCTGGCCCTTCCCGTGGACTGATCTGGACATAAGCTCGAGTTTTGATGGACTGGACTGTCCAAGTCAGTCTGATTGATGCTAGCTCGACTTATGCTGGCTTAACTTTCCATCATGCAACCAAGTGTTAACATTTTCCCTTTGTTTTTATTGTGGTAAGTGTTAGAAATATGAGAGAAGTGTTTGCTGTGAAGTTGTGTCTTTCTCATTAGCTCACACTATCAATATATAGTGGAGGTTCCAAGGGTTTACAACAAAGGAGAGGATCTACACATTTAATACATATTGACCACAAAGATAGACTTGGTCAAAGCGCATAAATGCTCCGGTTGAATGGGTCTTCATCTTGTCTAGTCTCGGACGGAATGTAGACGGGCCGGAGACGGATGTAGACGGGCCGGATAGTCTGGTCGGATGTAAACCTCCTTGATGGTTAATGGCAATCCACATATCCATTCAATGGATTTATAACACTCCCCCTTGGATGCCATAACCATATCGGGCTTGTAATGTGCTACCGTTGCCTCGTTAAAACCTCTCCCGGAAAACCCAAAACCCAATGTGGTAAAAAGGGAAACCAAGGAAAGGAAAAAGAGTACAACACACATTACTCCCCCTGATTTGGACATCACTGAAGATCCTTGAGTCTTCGCATGCCAATCTGCTGCGTGAGCTTCCTGAATGTGCTGGTGGGAAGTGACTTGGTGAAGAGGTCGGCTGAGTTCTCACTTGACCGGATTTGAGTGACGTTGACCTCTTTGGCTTTCTGCAACTCATGTGTGAAGAAGAACTTGGGTAGTACATGTTTGGTTCGGTCACCTTTGATATACCCATCTTTGAGTTGAGCAATGCAGGCTGCATTATCCTCATATATGATGGTCGGACCATTGTCCTCGACCATTCCACTATCTGATCGGATGTGTTGGGTCATAGACCTCAACCATACACACTCACGACTTGCCTCATGCATGGCTAAGATTTCTGAGTGATTAGATGATGTGGCTGCTATAGTTTGTTTCATGGAACGCCATGATATTGCAGTACCACCATGAGTGAACACATAACCGGTTTGGGACCGACCATGGTGTGGATCAGATAAGTAGCCTGCATCAGCAAAGCCTACTAAACCATCTTTGGTTTCATTGGTATAAAATAGACCCAAATCCTTAGTTCCTTGAAGGTAACGTAGGATATGTTTAATTCCATTCCAGTGCCTTTGGGTCGGACATGAACTAAAACGGGCTAGGAGACTCACGGCAAAACATATATCTGGTCTAGTGTGGCTAGCCAAATACAGTAACGCTCCTATGGCACTGAGGTAAGGCACTTCAGGACCCAGGACATTCTCATCATCCTCCTTAGGACGGAATGGGTCAGTGTCCACTCCAAGGGACCTCACGACCATTGGGCTGGTCAATGGGTGAGCCTGGTCCATGTTAAATCTCTTGAGTACCTTTTCTGTATATGCCTTTTGATGCACAAGGATTCCTCCTTTTATGTACTCAAGTTGTAACCCCAAACAGACTTTAGTTTTACCTAGGTCTTTCATTTCAAACTCTTTCTTGAGATATTCAACTGTTTGGGCGATTTCCCCAGGGGTTCCAATGATGTTCAAATCATCAACATACACTGCTATGATAACAAATCCATTGTTTGCAAACTTCTTTATAAAGATACATGGACTGATAGGGTCGTTCTTATAGCCAACTTTGGCAAGGTATTCGCTTAAGCGATTATACCACATTCGACCACTTTGCTTAAGTCCATATAAGGATTTGTTCAGCCTTATGCAGTGTTCTTCTCGAGAACCTTTATTAGCTTTAAGCTCAACACCCTCTGGTAATCTCATATATATTTCATTATCCAGTGGACCATAAAGGTATGCGGTTACAACATCCATTAACCGCATATCCAAATTTTCTTTGATGGCCAGACTTATTAAAAATCGAAATGTAGTTGCATCCACCACAGGGGAGTATGTCTCCTCATAATCGATTCCTGGTATTTGTGAGAATCCTTGTGCTACAAGCCGTGCTTTGTATCTTACAATTTCACCATGTTCATTTCTCTTCCTCACAAATACCCACTTATATCCCACTGGTTTAACATTATAAGGTGTCCGGATAATCGATCCAAAGACATTCCTTTTCTTAAATGATTCTAACTCCACGTTTATGGCTTCTTTCCATTTGAGCCAATCTGATCTTTGAGTGCACTCTAGTATAGACGTGGGTTCATGATCCTCATCTAAGTCCATCACATCAAGGGCTACTTGGTATGCAAATATATCATTGATGTCGACATCTTTCCGGTTCCATCTTGTCCCAGACATTAAATAATTAATTGAGATCTCATCATTAGCACCTTCAGTACCATGAGGCTCGGCGTCCCGAGTCTCATTGGTTGGTACCTTAGGCATGGCCATTTCGGCCTTGTCTGGACAATCTATGACCTCGGTTTCTTTTGCACCTTTCTTTAGTTTCCGAGGTCTTTTATCTTTGGAACCAATTGGTCTACCACGCTTAAGACGTGCTTTAGACTCTGTAGCCACTTGATTGTGTCCATCTTGGACATCAATACTTATTGGTGCATTACAAGCTGGTATATAGGACTTAGTCACTCTTTTCGGGTCAGCAAAGGAATCAGGCAATTGATTAGCTAGCTTTTGCATATGAATTATTTTCTGGACTTCTAAATCACATGATTGAGTCCGAGGATCTTGCCATGATAAGGATGTTTGATTCCATACAATTTCTTTGCCCAGCTTGTTATTTTCTCCCCCTAATGTTGGGTACTCTGATTCATCAAAATGACAATCAGCATATCTGGCCTTAAATAAATCTCCAGTAGTAGGCTCAAGATATTTAATAATGGTTGGAGAATCAAAACCAACATATATTCCCATCCTCCTTTGAGGTCCCATTTTTGTTCTCTGTGGTGGTGCAATAGGGACGTACACAGAACATCCAAATGTTTTGATATGGGATACGTCTGGCTCATGACCCGAGAGTAATTGGGATGGAGAATATTTATGTTCACTGGATGGCCTTATGCGTATTAATTCAGCAGCATGTAATACCGCATGTCCCCAAGCTGATACTGGTAGCTTCGACCTCATGAGTAATGGTCGAGCAATCAACTGGATTCTTTTAATGAAGGATTCGGCCAATCCGTTCTGTGTATGTACATGTGCCACGGAGTGTTCCACACTTACCCCCATGGACATACAGTAATCATTAAAAGCTTGGGAACTGAATTCACTTGCATTGTCAAGACGTATAGTCTTTAGTGGAAAATCTGGAAAATGGGCTCGCAGTCTTATGATCTGTGCCAATAGTCTTGCCAATGCTAAGTTTCTAGATGATAATAGACAAACATGCGACCATCTGGTCGATGCGTCAATGAGGACCATAAAATATCGAAATGTCCCACAAGGTGGGTGTATTGGTCCACATATATCACCATGTATTCTTTCCAGAAAGTTTAATGTTTCCTTACTCACCTTTCCAGGTGATGGCCTTATTATTAATTTCCCTTGTGAGCATGGAATACATGTAATGCTCATAGGGATAGTTATCCTATCTTTCAAGGAATGGCCAGTTGAGCTCGAGATTATTTTGCGCATCATGGATCTGCCAGGATGGCCAAGCCTTTCATGCCATTGTTTAAAGGCTTCTCTGAACTCATTAGGAATTGAAGTGTTAGCCTCACTCGATTTTATATTGGCACAATAGAGGCCTATTGATATAGCAGGGATAGTCTCTAGGACTTTCTTATGGCCTTGGGCATTTTCATAAATCAAGAGGAATTCTTTCTTTCCCTCGCCCCTAGTTTCAACATGTAGATCATTCATGCGAATGTCTTTGAAACTTAACAGATTTCTCTTTGATTTAGGAGAATATAATGCATTAGAGATTTCTAAATGCGTGCCTTTAGGCATCACTAAGTGAGCCGGGCCATGGCCTTCAATAAGGCTGGCCGGTCCTGCTATAGTATTTATTTTGGCACTCTTTAAAATGAGGTTAACAAAATATCTTTTGTCTTTTAATATAGTGTGACTTGATCCACTATCCACTACTAGCTGGTTCTTGTCTTCTTTCATTTCTGAAAATAGA
>NW_026015767.1:225000-230000 GCF_020379485.1 Brassica napus
GTGCCATTTTCGGCCAGATCCTCTAAAATCAGTCAACCCACCAATAAAATCGAAATTAAAATCATTCATTGCATATCCTTGACTTTAATATTTGTTTTGTAACTATCAAAGTTTTAAAAACCTTTTATGATTTTATATATGCATAATCGATTTTATTAAGTGCATATCTTTGACTGAAAATTATTTTCTAAACCAACATATTGAATTTATCTCATACTGAATTTTGATCACATAGTTTGCTAGTTAAAATAAAACTTGATCTAGTTTCATCCTTGAACCTGATTCTATGATTAAATTATGTACTGATCATTTGCATACCTGATAGCATCATTTAGTAAATCATTAGATCGAACTTGAATCATCCATGAACTGACCTTTGCATGCATCCAACTATCATATTGTTAAAACTGGACATAGGTATCACATAATTGAAACCAAACATACATGTTCGCATAGCTTTAGCAATGATGATACTAGTGCGTCTGAAGTGGTTCATGTTGTTTGCATCTAAATGATTCACACTGTTTGCATATAGTTAGACAAAATCGGTTTCCATTTAAAATTTAGTACATTTGCTTTATTGAAATTATAAACCAAGTTTTAACCGATTTTGAAAATCTACTTTGGTTTACAAATATCTTGAACATTTTAATGCATCTTAAAATATTTTAAAATATTTTCTGAAAATAAAATGCATAATAAACCATCATTAAATAAATCATCAATCCCTTGGCATATAAATTCAAATCCTGAATTATATTATGAATCCTTACTCCTTTATGGATATTTGATTCAGATGTCGAAAATCAACAACCTTGAATATGCTTCCCTCAATCTCTCCGGAGATAATTACCTCCAATGGGAGCTTGATACCAAAATCCTCTTAAGGTCCAGAAACCTTGGTGATACTATCACTGAAGGCACTGAGCCATCAGACAAGGATAATTACAAGGCACTTGTTGTCATTCGCCATCACCTTGCTGAAGGTCTCAAGGACCAGTATCTCACAATTGAGAATCCTCTGGAACTTTGGACAGAGTTGAAAACCAGATTTAATCATCAGAAAACTGTGATATTGCCAAAAGCCCTTTATGATTGGAGAAACCTGAGAATCCAAGACTATAAGTCTGTGGAAGAGTATAACTCGGCTTTGTTCAAAATAGTCTCAAAGTTGAAACTTTGTGGTGAGACTATTACTGATGCTGATATGTTGGAGAAAACATTCTCCACATTCCACACCAGCAATGTTGTGCTTCAGCAACAGTACCGAGAGAAAGGTTTCTCCACTTATGCTGCCTTAATCTCTTGTTTGTTGCTAGCTGAGCAAAACAATGAGTTGCTCATGATGAACAGTGAGCTAAGGCCTCCTGGTGCTAAAGCATTGCCTGAGGCACATGCGGCCGTAGAGCCAAAAGATGAGACTCCAAGAGAGTCATACCGTGGTCGCATGAGAGGCCGTGGTAGATGGCAAGGTCGTAACCGTGGGTTTCAACCACGTGGCCGTGGATTTCAACCACGAGACCATCTTGGTCGCAGCCGAGGCCGAGGCTATAGCCGAGGTCATCAAGCTAACCGTGGGTATAAGTCCGACTTCAAAACCCATGGCTCGAGCTCGACCAAATCTGCTTGCTATCGTTGTGGGATGACCAATCATTGGGCTAATAAATGCAAAACTCCCCAACACCTTGTTAAGCTCTACCAGGAGAGCATAAAGGGCAAGAACTCTGAGGCAAATTTGGTCCATTATGATGATGAGAATGATCTGGACCATGAGGATGATCAAGCCCATGACAAAGATGATCATGAGGACTTTGAGACTTCAGACCTCCTTACAAGTGGCTGAATATGAAGATTTCGATATCATATTGCTTTTGTCTTTGCATTTTGAATTCTTGATTTGGCTTTATGTCTTTTTGTTCTATGACTTTGGCAATTCTATTTATGAAATAAAGTTTTTACTTTATATATGCCTTATACAAAGTTGAAATTATTAAGAACATAAAACAAAGCCATTAAAACATACTTTAAACCTTAAGTAATATCTAAGGTGTTGACTCTTGTCTATTTTCAGAAATGAAAGAAGACAAGAACCAGCTAGTAGTGGATAGTGGATCAAGTCACACTATATTAAAAGACAAAAGATATTTTGTTAACCTCATTTTAAAGAGTGCCAAATCAATACTATAGCAGGACGGCCAGCCTTATTGAAGGCCATGGCCCGGCTCACTTAGTGATGCCTAAAGGCACGCATTTAGAAATTTCTAATGCATTATATTCTCCTAAATCAAAGAGAAATCTGTTAAGTTTCAAAGACATTCGCATGAATGATCTACATGTTGAAACTAGGGGCGAGGGAAAGAAAGAATTCCTCTTGATTTATGAAAATGCCCAAGGCCATAAGAAAGTCCTAGAGACTATCCCTGCTATATCAATAGGCCTCTATTGTGCCAATATAAAATCGAGTGAGGCTAACACTTCAATTCCTAATGAGTTCAGAGAAGCCTTTAAACAATGGCATGAAAGGCTTGGCCATCCTGGCAGATCCATGATGCGCAAAATAATCTCGAGCTCAACTGGCCATTCCTTGAAAGATAGGATAACTATCCCTATGAGCATTACATGTATTCCATGCTCACAAGGGAAATTAATAATAAGGCCATCACCTGGAAAGGTGAGTAAGGAAACATTAAACTTTCTGGAAAGAATACATGGTGATATATGTGGACCAATACACCCACCTTGTGGGACATTTCGATATTTTATGGTCCTCATTGACGCATCGACCAGATGGTCGCATGTTTGTCTATTATCATCTAGAAACTTAGCATTGGCAAGACTATTGGCACAGATCATAAGACTGCGAGCCCATTTTCCAGATTTTCCACTAAAGACTATACGTCTTGACAATGCAAGTGAATTCAGTTCCCAAGCTTTTAATGATTACTGTATGTCCATGGGGGTAAGTGTGGAACACTCCGTGGCACATGTACATACACAGAACGGATTGGCCGAATCCTTCATTAAAAGAATCCAGTTGATTGCTCGACCATTACTCATGAGGTCGAAGCTACCAGTATCAGCTTGGGGACATGCGGTATTACATGCTGCTGAATTAATACGCATAAGGCCATCCAGTGAACATAAATATTCTCCATCCCAATTACTCTCGGGTCATGAGCCAGACGTATCCCATATCAAAACATTTGGATGTTCTGTGTACGTCCCTATTGCACCACCACAGAGAACAAAAATGGGACCTCAAAGGAGGATGGGAATATATGTTGGTTTTGATTCTCCAACCATTATTAAATATCTTGAGCCTACTACTGGAGATTTATTTAAGGCCAGATATGCTGATTGTCATTTTGATGAATCAGAGTACCCAACATTAGGGGGAGAAAATAACAAGCTGGGCAAAGAAATTGTATGGAATCAAACATCCTTATCATGGCAAGATCCTCGGACTCAATCATGTGATTTAGAGGTCCAGAAAATAATTCATATGCAAAAGCTAGCTAATCAATTGCCTGATTCCTTTGCTGACCCGAAAAGAGTGACTAAGTCCTATATACCAGCTTGTAATGCACCAATAAGTATTGATGTCCAAGATGGACACAATCAAGTGGCTACAGAGTCTAAAGCACGTCTTAAGCGTGGTAGACCAATTGGTTCCAAAGATAAAAGACCTCGGAAACTAAAGAAAGGTGCAAAAGAAACCGAGGTCATAGATTGTCCAGACAAGGCCGAAATGGCCATGCCTAAGGTACCAACCAATGAGACTCGGGACGCCGAGCCTCATGGTACTGAAGGTGCTAATGATGAGATCTCAATTAATTATTTAATGTCTGGGACAAGATGGAACCGGAAAGATGTCGACATCAATGATATATTTGCATACCAAGTAGCCCTTGATGTTATGGACTTAGATGAGGATCATGAACCCACGTCTATACTAGAGTGCACTCAAAGATCAGATTGGCTCAAATGGAAAGAAGCCATAAACGTGGAGTTAGAATCATTTAAGAAAAGGAATGTCTTTGGATCGATTATCCGGACACCTTATAATGTTAAACCAGTGGGATATAAGTGGGTATTTGTGAGGAAGAGAAATGAACATGGTGAAATTGTAAGATACAAAGCACGGCTTGTTGCACAAGGATTCTCACAAATACCAGGCATCGATTATGAGGAGACATACTCCCCTGTGGTGGATGCAACTACATTTCGATTTTTAATAAGTCTGGCCATCAAAGAAAATTTGGATATGCGGTTAATGGATGTTGTAACCGCATACCTTTATGGTCCACTGGATAACGAAATATATATGAGATTACCAGAGGGTGTTGAGCTCAAAGCTAATAAAGGTTCTCGAGAAGAACACTGCATAAGGCTGAACAAATCCTTATATGGACTTAAGCAAAGTGGTCGAATGTGGTATAATCGCTTAAGCGAATACCTTGCCAAAGTTGGCTATAAGAACGACCCTATCAGTCCATGTATCTTTATAAAGAAGTTTGCAAACAATGGATTTGTTATCATAGCAGTGTATGTTGATGATTTGAACATCATTGGAACCCCTGGGGAAATCGCCCAAACAGTTGAATATCTCAAGAAAGAGTTTGAAATGAAAGACCTAGGTAAAACTAAAGTCTGTTTGGGGTTACAACTTGAGTACATAAAAGGAGGAATCCTTGTGCATCAAAAGGCATATACAGAAAAAGTACTCAAGAGATTTAACATGGACCAGGCTCACCCATTGACCAGCCCAATGGTCGTGAGGTCCCTTGGAGTGGACACTGACCCATTCCGTCCTAAGGAGGATGATGAGAATGTCCTGGGTCCAGAAGTGCCTTACCTCAGTGCCATAGGAGCGTTACTGTATTTGGCTAGCCACACTAGACCAGATATATGTTTTGCCGTGAGTCTCCTAGCCCGTTTTAGTTCATGTCCGACCCAAAGGCACTGGAATGGAATTAAACATATCCTACGTTACCTTCAAG
>NW_026015767.1:235000-240000 GCF_020379485.1 Brassica napus
AGCACACAAATGACGTCCGTGGCCGTCCGTCAGTACACACAGGACGTCCGTGGCCGTCCGTCAGCACACACAGGACGTCCGTCAGTACACACAGGACGTCCGTGGCCGTCCGTCAGCACACACAGGACGTCCGTCAGCACACGCAGGACGTCCGTGGCTGTCCGTGTGTGTCCGTGTGTCCGTCAGTACACACAGGACGTCCGTCAGTACACACAGGACGTCCGTGGCCGTCCGTCAGCACACACAGGACGTCCGTCAGTACACACAGGACGTCCGTGGCCGTCCGTCAGCACACACAGGATGTCCGTCAGCACACGCAGGACGTCCGTCAGCACACACAGGACGTCCGTCAGCACACGCAGGACGTCCATGAGCACACACAGGACGTCCGTGGCCGTCCGTCAGTACACACAGGACGTCCGTGGCTGGCCCTTCCTGTGGACTGTTCGGGTGATTTTGGCTCACGTGGGCTGTCTGTTCAGTACACACAGGACGTCCGTCAGCACACGCAGGATGTCCGTGCCTGTCCGTTAGCACACACAGACTGTCCGTGGACTGCCCATCAGTACATATATCAGCATGCTGACCACACATATCAGCATGCTGGTCCTTCCCATGGACTGTCCGTGTACTGATTTTGGACAATTGATGCACCATGTCAGTACACAAATCAGCACGCTGGCCCTTCCCGTGGACTGATCCGTGTACTGAACTCATATCAGCATGCTGGTCCTTCCCATGGACTGTCCGTGTACTGATTTTGGACAATTGATGCACCATGTCAGTACACATATCAGCACGCTGGCCCTTCCCGTGGACTGATACGTGTACTGAACTCATATCAGCATGCTGGTCCTTCCCATGGACTGACCGTGTACTGATTTTGGACAACTGATGCACCATGTCAGTACACATATCAGCACGCTGGCCCTTCCCGTGGACTGATCCGTGTACTGAACTCATATCAGCATGCTGGTCCTTCCCATGGACTGTCCGTGTACTGATTTTGGACAACTGATGCACCATGTCAGTACACATATCAGCACGCTGGCCCTTCCCGTGGACTGATCCGTGTACTGATCTGGACATAAGCTCGAGTTTTGATGGACTGGACTGTCCAAGTCAGTCTGATTGATGCTAGCTCGACTTATGCTGGCTTGACTTTCCATCATCCAACCAAGTGTTAACATTTTCCCTTTGTTTTTATTGTGGTAAGATTGAGGCCAAGCGTACTGAAGGGCAAGCGTACTGAAGGGATGAATTAACTCTTTTGTGTTGTAAAAGATGGGGGAATCGTGTATATTATTCAGTAATCAAAGTGTTCCCTTATATACGGGATTACAAGATATGGATAAAAGGAAAGAGTACAAATCCTTATCCTAAAGTAAAAATGAAAACCTCTTATAGATAAACATGAAAAGAAAAGGAAACTCCTAAACTAGAGTCGGCCTAATCTTTGGCCGCCTCTCTCTCCTTCTTGGACGCGGTCTTGGTCTTGGGCCTGGACGCGGTCCGTTCTTCCTTGGCATGGTTACTAGCAATCCAAATGTGTTTTATAACACTCCCCCTTGGATGCTATAACCATATGGGCTCGTACCATGCACGATGTTGCCTCGTTAAAACCTCTCTAGGAAAACCAAAAACCCAAGGTGGGAAAAATGGAAACCATAGACAGGAAAAAGAGTACAACGCATGATACTCCCCCTGATGAAGGCATCACTGAAGATCCTTCAGCCGGCGCATCCCTATCTGATGAACCAGCTTCCTGAACGTTGAGGTAGGCAGAGACTTGGTGAAGAGGTCGGCTGAGTTGTCGCTTGATCGAACTTGAACTACTTGAACCTCCTTTGCCTTCTGTAAGTCGTGGGTGAAGAAGAACTTGGGCAGGATGTGCTTGGTCCTGTCTCCCTTGATGTATCCTTCCTTGAGCTGAGCAATGCACGCTGCATTGTCTTCGTAGATGATCATTGCTTCCTCCTTCTCTTGTCCCACGGCCAGACCACTCTCTCTTAAGACATGGCCGGTCATGTTCCTCAACCAGACAAGCTCACGGCTTGCCTCATACATGGCTATGATCTCGGCATGATTAGATGATGTGGCCACTAAGGTTTGCTTAGTAGAACGCCAGCATATTGCGGCTCCACTATGTATGAATACATATCCCGTTTGAGATCTAGCCTGGTGTGGGTCAGATAAGTACCCAGCATCTGCATATCCGACCATGCTCTCTCTTGGCCGGTTAGTGTAGAACAAACCGAGATCCTTTGTTCCTTGCAGATATCTGAACAGATGTTTCACTCCGTTCTAGTGCCTTAAAGTCGGACATGAACCAAATCTAGATAGTAAGCTCACGGCAAAGCTTATGTCCGGTCTAGTATGACTAGCCAAGTACATTAAGGCCCCAATGGCACTTAGGTAAGGCACTTCCGGTCCGAGTGCTTCCTCGTCCGGCTTCTTAGGTCCGTATGGATCCTTCTCAAGGTCTAAGGACCTCACGACCATTGGACTCGACAAGGGGTGAGCCTGGTCCATATTAAATTGCTTGAGTATCTTTTCCGTATATGTTTCTTGGTGCACAAGGATGCCATTCCTTTTATACTCAAACTGTAATCCCAAACAGAACTTAGTTTTCCCTAAGTCTTTCATCTCGAATTCTTTCTTTAGACATTCAACGGTTTGGGAAATCTCTCCAGAGGTTCCTATAATATTCAGGTCGTCCACATAAACTGACATGATCACATAGCCCTTGCTGTCGAATTTCTTTATGAATATACATGGACTTATTGGATCATTCTTATAACCCTCTTTCACTAGGTACTCGGATAATCTATTGTACCACATTCGACCTGATTGCTTTAAACCATATAAGGCTTTGTTTAACTTTATGCAATGTTGTTCTCGAGAACCTTTCTTGTCTTTGAGCTCAATGCCCTCTGGAACTTTCATATGTATCTCATTATCCAGTGGTCCGTATAGGTATGCAGTTACTACATCCATTAGGCGTAAATCAATGTTTTCTTTCACTGCCAGACTGATTAGATATCTCAGTGTAGTTGCATCCACCACAGGGGAGTAAGTCTCCTCATAATCTATTCCAGGTCTTTGGGAGAATCCTTGTGCTACAAGCCGTGCTTTGTATCTCACTACTTCTCCTTTCTCGTTTCTCTTCCTTACAAAGACCCATTTGTATCCCACTGGTTTGACATCTCTTGGTGTCAATGTTATAGGGCCAAAAACGCCTCTCTTTCTCAATGATTCTAACTCCACGTTTATAGCTTCTTTCCATTTGATCCAATCTGATCTTAGCATGCATTCTTGTATGGACGTGGGTTCTAGATCCTCATCTTTATCCATGATCTCAAGTGCTACCTTGTATGCAAATAAATCATCAACGTTGATATCTTTTCTGTTCCATTGTTTTCCGGACATTACATGGTCTATAGAGATCTCTTGGTTGTCCGGCTCTTGTGTCCCGTGAAGCCCAGCGTCCCGGACCTCACTATGAGGAACGGCCGGATCATCGGGTGTGGCCGGTACGCTTGGCTCGACCGTCCTGGTCGGCTCGACCGGTCCATCTATGTCCTGGACGGTTTCCTTGATGCTCTCGGATCCAGCACCTCTCTTGGACTTCCGAGGCTGTTTGTCTTTGGAACCAATTGGTCTACCACGTTTTAAACGTTGCTTAGACTCTGTAGCCACTTGACATTGTCCATCTTGGACGTTTAATCTTATAGGTGCATTACAAGCCGGGTTGTGTGATATTGTCATTCTATTTGGGTCAGCAAATGTATCTGGCAACTTATTAGCTAGCTCTTGTAGATGTATAATCTTTTGGACTTCTAGATCACACTCTCTAGTCCGAGGATCTTGCCAAGATGTTGATGGTCTAAACCATTCTAAGTCTTTTATAATCAACCGGCTGTTATCTCCCCCTAAGGACGGATATGTGGACTCATCAAACTGTGAGTCTTCGTATCTGGCCTTAAACAAATCACCGGTTGTTGGCTCAAGATACTTTATAATGCTTGGGGAATCATATCCTACGTATATTCCCATCCTCCTCTGTGGTCCCATCTTAGTTCTCTGTGGTGGAGCAATTGGAACGTAGACGGCACATCCGAATGTCTTGATGTGGGACACGTCTGGCTCATGACCCGTAAGTAGTTGGGATGGTGAATATCTATGCTCACTAGATGGCCTGATGCGAATCAGTTCCGATGCATGTAAAACCGCATGTCCCCATGCTGATACCGGAAGTTGAGACTTCATAAGCAGTGGCCGGGCTATCAGCTGGATACGTTTAATGAAGGATTCGGCCAAGCCGTTCTGTGTATGGACATGTGCCACGAAGTGCTCTATTCTTACCCCCATGGACATACAATATTCATTAAACGCTTGGGACGTGAACTCACCAGCATTGTCTAGACGTATAGTCTTAAGAGGGAAATCTGGAAAGTGTGCTCTCAGCCTTATCATCTGAGCAAGCAGCCGTGCAAAGGCTAGGTTCCTAGTGGATAGTAGACACACATGCGACCATCTGGTCGATGCATCAATGAGGACCATGAAGTATCTAAACATCCCACAAGGTGGGTGTATTGGTCCACATATGTCTCCTTGAATCCTTTCCAGAAAGTTTAAGGTTTCTTTGTTAACCTTGGCTGGTGATGGCCTAGTCATGAGTTTCCCTTGTGCACATGCTGCACATGTGAGATTTTTATATGGGATCACTCCTTTAATCATGTGCCCTTGTGAATTCATTATCAATTTTCGCATCATACTTGTTCCGGGATGGCCAAGCCGGTTATGCCATAAAGTGAATAGCTCGGAGGCATTTGCCTCGACCATACTGATCCTTGCATAGTATAGACCAGTAGACATTGCGGGTATAGTCTCTAGGATCTTCTTATTTCCTTTGGTGATCGAAATTATGTTAAGGAACTCTTTGTTTCCTTCTTCCCATGTTTCAAGATGGAAACCATTCAATCTTATATCCTTGAAAC
>NW_026015767.1:250000-257500 GCF_020379485.1 Brassica napus
ACAGGACGTCCGTGGCCGTCCGTCAGCACACACAAGACGTCCGTCAGCACACGCAGGACGTCCGTGGCTGTCCGTGTGTGTCCGTGTGTCCGTCAGTACACACAGGACGTCCGTCAGTACACACAGGACGTCCGTCAGCACACAAAGGACGTCTGTGGCCGTCCGTCAGTACACACAGAACGTCCGTGGCCGTCCGTCAGCACACACAGGACGTCCGTCAGTACACACAGGACGTCCGTGGCCGTCCGTCAGCACACACAGGACGTTCGTCAGCACACGCAGGACGTCCATGGCTGTCTGTGTGTGTCCGTGTGTCCGTCAGTACACACAGGACGTCCGTCAGTACACACAGGACGTCCGTCAGCACACAAAGGACGTCTGTGGCCGTCCGTCAGTACACACAGGACGTCCGTGGCCGTCCGTCAGCACACACAGGATGTCCGTCAGTACACACAGGACGTCCATCAGCACACAAATGACGTCTGTGGCCGTCCGTCAGTACACACATGACTTCCGTGGCCGTCCGTCAGCACACACAGGACGTCCGTCAGTACACACAGGACGTCCGTGGCCGTCCGTCAGCACACACAAGACGTCCGTCAGCACACGCAGGACGTCCGTGGCTGTCCGTGTGTCCGTCAGTACACACAGGACGTCCGTCAGTACACACAGGACGCCCGTCAGCACACAAAGGACGTCCGTGGCCATCCGTCAGTACACACAGGACGGCCGTGGCCGTCCGTCAGCACACGCAGGACGTCCGTCAGTACACACAGGACGTCCGTCAGTACACACAGGACGTCCGTCAGCACACGCAGGACGTCCGTTAGCACACACAGGACGTCCGTCAGCACACGCAGGATGCCCATCAGCACACGCAGGACGCCCATCAGCACACACAGGACGTCTGTGGCCGTCCGTCAGTACACACAGGACGTCCGTGGCTGGCCCTTCCTGTGGACTGTTCGGGTGATTTTGGCCCACGTGGGCTGTCTGTTCAGTACACACAGGACGTCCGTCAGCACACGCAGGACGTCCGTGCCTGTCCGTTAGCACACACAGACTGTCCGTGGACTGCCCATCAGTACATATATCAGCATGCTGACCACACATATCAGCATGCTGGTCCTTCCCATGGACTGTCCGTGTACTGATTTTGGACAATTGATGCACCATGGCAGTACACATATCAGCACGCTGGCCCTTCCCGTGGACTGATCCGTGTACTGAACTCATATCAGCATGCTGGTCCTTCCCATGGACTGTCCGTGTACTGATTTTGGACAATTGATGCACCATGTCAGTACACATATCAGCACGCTGGCCCTTCCCGTGGACTGATACGTGTACTGAACTCATATCAGCATGCTGGTCCTTCCCATGGACTGACCGTGTACTGATTTTGGACAACTGAAGCACCATGTCAGTACACATATCAGCACGCTGGCCCTTCCCGTGGACTGATCCGTGTACTGAACTCATATCAGCATGCTGGTCCTTCCCATGGACTGTCCGTGTACTGATTTTGGACAACTGATGCACCATGTCAGTACACATATCAGCACGCTGGCCCTTCCCATGGACTGATCCGTGTACTGATCTGGACATAAGCTCGAGTTTTGATGGACTGGACTGTCCAAGTCAGTCTGATTGATGCTAGCTCGACTTAGGCTGGTATGACTTTCCATCATCCAACCAAGTGTTAACATTTTCCCTTTGTTTTTATTGTGGTAAGATCGAGGCCAAGCGTACTGAAGGGCAAGCGTACTGAAGGGATGAATTAACTCTTTTGTGTTGTAAAAGATGGGGGAATCGTGTATATTATTCAGTAATCAAAGTGTTCCCTTATATAGGGGATTGCAAGATATGGATAAAAGGAAAGAGTACAAATCCTTATCCTAAAGTAAAAAGGAAAACCTCTTATAGATAAACATGAAAAGAAAAGGAAACTCCTAAACTAGAGTCGGCCTAATCTTTGGCCGCCGCTCTCTCCTTCTTGGACGCAATCTTGGTCTTGGGCCTGGACGCGGTCCGTTCTTCCTTGGCATGGTTACTAGCAATCCACATGTGTTTTATAACACTCCCCCTTGGATGCTATAACCATATGGGCTCGTACCATGCACGATGTTGCCTCGTTAAAACCTCTCTAGGAAAACCAAAAACCCAAGGTGGGAAAAATGGAAACCATAGACAGGAAAAAGAGTACAACGCATGATACTCCCCCTGATGAAGGCATCACTGAAGATCCTTCAGCCGGCGCATCCCTATCTGATGAACCAGCTTCCTGAACGTTGAGGTAGGAAGAGACTTGGTGAAGAGGTCGGCTGAGTTGTCGCTTGATCGAACTTGAACTACTTGAACCTCCTTTCCCTTCTGTAAGTCGTGGGTGAAGAAGAACTTGGGCAGGATGTGCTTGGTCCTGTCTCCCTTGATGTATCCTTCCTTGAGCTGAGCAATGCACGCTGCATTGTCTTCGTAGATGATCATTGCTTCCTCCTTCTCTTGTCCCACGGCCAGACCACTCTCTCTTAAGACATGGCCGGTCATGTTCCTCAACCAGACAAGCTCACGGCTTGCCTCATACATGGCTATGATTTCGGCATGATTAGATGATGTGGCCACTAAGGTTTGCTTAGTAGAACGCCAGCATATTGCGGCTCCACTATGTATGAATACATATCCCGTTTGAGATCTAGCCTGGTGTGGGTCAGATAAGTACCCAGCATCTGCATATCCGACCATGCTCTCTCTTGGCCGGTTAGTGTAGAACAAACCGAGATCCTTTGTTCCTTGCAGATATCTGAACAGATGTTTCACTCCGTTCTAGTGCCTTAAAGTCGGACATGAACCAAATCTAGATAGTAAGCTCACGGCAAAGCTTATGTCCGGTCTAGTATGACTAGCCAAGTACATTAAGGCCCCAATGGCACTTAGGTAAGGCACTTCCGGTCCGAGTGCTTCCTCGTCCGGCTTCTTAGGTCCGTATGGATCCTTCTCAAGGTCTAAGGACCTCACGACCATTGGACTCGACAAGGGGTGAGCCTGGTCCATATTAAATTGCTTGAATATCTTTTCCGTATATGTTTCTTGGTGCACAAGGATGCCATTCCTTTTATACTCAAACTGTAATCCCAAACAGAACTTAGTTTTCCCTAAGTCTTTCATCTCGAATTCTTTCTTTAGACATTCAACGGTTTGGGAAATCTCTCCAGAGGTTCCTATAATATTCGGGTCGTCCACATAAACTGACATGATCACATAGCCCTTGCTGTCGAATTTCTTTATGAATATACATGGACTTATTGGATCATTCTTATAACCCTCTTTCACTAGGTACTCGTATAATCTATTGTACCACATTCGACCTGATTGCTTCAAACCATATAAGGCTTTGTTTAACTTTATGCAATGTTGTTCTCGAGAACCTTTCTTGTCTTTGAGCTCAATGCCCTCTGGGACTTTCATATGTATCTCATTATCCAGTGGTCCGTATAGGTATGCAGTTACTACATCCATTAGGCGTAAATCAATGCTTTCTTTCACTGCCAGACTGATAAGATATCTCAGTGTAGTTGCATCCACCACAGGGGAGTAAGTCTCCTCATAATCTATTCCAGGTCTTTGGGAGAATCCTTGTGCTACAAGCCGTGCTTTGTATCTCACTACTTCTCCTTTCTCGTTTCTCTTCCTTACAAAGACCCATTTGTATCCCACTGGTTTGACATCTCTTGGTGTCAATGTTATAGGGCCAAAAACGCCTCTCTTTCTCAAAGATTCTAACTCCACGTTTATAGCTTCTTTCCATTTGATCCAATCTGATCTTAGCATGCATTCTTGTATGGACGTGGGTTCTAGATCCTCATCTTTATCCATGATCTCAAGTGCTACCTTGTATGCGAATAAATCATCAACGTTGATATCTTTTCTGTTCCATTGTTTTCCGGACATTACATGGTCTATAGAGATCTCTTGGTTGTCCGGCTCTTGTGTCCCGTGAAGCCCAGCGTCCCGGACCTCACTATGAGGAACGGCCTGATCATCGGGTGTGGCCGGTACGCTTGGCTCGACCGGTCCATCTATGTCCTGGATGGTTTCCTTTATGCTCTCGGATCCAGCACCTCTCTTGGACTTCCGAGGCTGTTTGTCTTTGGAACCAATTGGTCTACCACGTTTTAAACGTTGCTTAGACTCTGTAGCCACTTGACATTGTCCATCTTGGACGTTTAATCTTATAGGTGCATTACAAGCCGTGTTGTGTGATATTGTCATTCTATTTGGGTCAGCAAATGTATCTGGCAACTTATTAGCTAGCTCTTGTAGATGTATAATCTTTTGGACTTCTAGATCACACTCTCTAGTCCGAGGATCTTGCCAAGATGTTGATGGTCTAAACCATTCTAAGTCTTTTATAATCAACCGGCTGTTATCTCCCCCTAAGGACGGATATCTGGACTCATCAAACTGTGAGTCTTCGTATCTGGCCTTAAACAAATCACCGGTTGTTGGCTCAAGATACTTTATAATGCTTGGGGAATCATATCCTACGTATATTCACATCCTCCTCTGTGGTCCCATCTTAGTTCTCTGTGGTGGAGCAATTGGAACGTAGACGGCACATCCGAATGTCTTGATGTGGGACACGTCTGGCTCAGGGCATCTCCAACCCTACTCCATTTTCAACTCCAAACATCATTATGGAGTAAAATCTTCTCCAACCCCACTCCATTTTGGAGTTAAAAATGGAGTAATGGTTAGGGTTACTCCATTTATGGAGTAATCTTACCCATTACTCCATTTTGGAGTTGAACTTTTTTTATTTATAAAATGGTCCTTTGAATCTTTAATGTTTCTATTTTTTACTTAAATAATATTTAAAATGATACAATAACATGAAATTGCAGAAGATGAAAATGAGCGTGAACTTGATGCACCAATTGAACTTGGAAGAGAAGCTCCACCTCCAGATATTGAAATTGCAGAAGATGAAAATGTCCGATTTCAAAAATTTCTTGCTCGATTTAGGAATATCAAAAATAAAGAAGCTCATTTTTCATTACGAAATGCATTAGTTGATCATTTGTGGGAAAAATATTCTAATGCTCATTGTTGAACCTATATATATGTTGTCTTTTTAATGATTTCTTGTACTTTTTAATAATAAATATTTAATTTAAATAATTTATATTTTAATTATTGTCGTAAACATAAAATATTTGGGGTTAATTGGTAAATTTTTATAAGTATAAGATTTTATTTGCAATTATTAATAAAATAAAAATGAAATTATTTAAGAAATATTATTTTTGGAGTAGAAAATGGAGTAATACATTGGAGTAAAACCTTACTCCATTTTGGTGTTGCACCATTTTGGAGTAAAAAATGGGGTAATACATTGGAGATGCTCTCATGACCCGTAAGTAGTTGGGATGGTGAATATCTATGCTCACTAGATGGCCTGATGCGAATCAGTTCCGATGCATGTAAAACCGCATGTCCCCATGCTGATACCGGAAGTTGAGACTTCATAAGCACTGGCCGGGCTATCAGCTGGATACGTTTAATGAAGGATTCGGCCAAGCCGTTCTGTTATGGACATGTGCCACGGAGTGCTCTATTCTTACCCCCATGGACATACAATATTCATTAAACGCTTGGGACGTGAACTCACCAGCATTGTCTAGACGTATAGTCTTAAGAGGGAAATCTGGAAAGTGTGCTCTCAGCCTTATCATCTGAGCAAGCAGCCGTGCAAAGGCTAGGTTCCTAGTGGATAGTAGACACACATGCGACCATCTGGTCGATGCATCAATGAGGACCATGAAGTATCTAAACGTCCCACAAGCTGGGTGTATTGGTCCACATATGTCTCCTTGAATCCTTTCCAGAAAGTTTAAGGTTTCTTTGTTAACCTTGGCTGGTGATGGCCTAGTCATGAGTTTCCCTTGTGCACATGCTGCACATGTGAGATTTTTATATGGGATCACTCCTTTAATTATGTGCCCTTGTGAATTCATTATCAATTTTCGCATCATACTTGTTCCGGGAAGGCCAAGCCGGTTATGCCATAAAGTGAATAGCTCGGAGGCATTTGCCTCGACCATACTGATCCTTGCATAGTATAGACCAGTAGACATTGCGGGTATAGTCTCTAGGATCTTCTTATTTCCTTTGGTGATTGAAATTATGTTAAGGAACTCTTTGTTTCCTTCTTCCCATGTTTCAAGATGGAAACCATTCAATCTTATATCCTTGAAACTCAATAGGCCCCTTCTAGAGCTTGGAGAATACAAGGCGGTTTTGATCTCTAGGTGAGTGCCCTTAGGCATCAATACATAGGCTTGGCCGTGACCTTCAATCAGGCTAGCCTCACCCGCAATGGTGTGTACCTTTGCACTTTGCATTGTGAGATTTATAAAGTACCTTTTGTCTCTAAGTATTGTGTGACTTGTGCCACTATCCACCACAAGTACACTCATCATTCATTCTATAAATAAAATTTTATAAACTTTAGAGACTTCATAAGATGTTTAAAACTCTTATTATTAAAAATGCCATTACATAAAATAAAAATACCAAATCAAAAACATAAAGCAATAAGACAATGTGATTCGAAAACTAGTCCTTGAGACAATCGGATGTCTCAAAATCCATTAGGTCATCTTGGTTGTCCTTGTCGGATTCATTGTCAGCATCATACCCATATCCCTTGTCCTCATGGACGTTTTCTTGGATCATGTTTGCCTCTGGATTCTCGTTCTTGAGGCTCTCTTGGTAGAGGTTGCACAAGTGTTTCGGAGTTCTACAGTTCTTAGCCCAATGGTTGTCACTCCCGCATCTGTGGCATACAGACTTGTTGGACGTGTAAGATGGTTTGGATATGCCACCTCGTCCGCGGCCGTAGCTGCCTCGACCCCGGCCGTAATTGGAACCACGACCACGGTTATTGTGGTTTCCTTTCCGGCCAGTTGAGTAGCCGTCTCGGCCGTTTGAGTTGTCATGTCCACGCCTCTTGAATCCACCACGGCTATTGCCGTATGGTTTCTTGTTGTCTTGGAAGAAATAGGTCTCATTGGGATCTTTCTTTTCAACCTCATGGGCTTCGGGTAGGGGTGCTGTCCCGGCCGGTCTAACTCCATTACTCTTTAGTAGGAGTTCATTGTTTGCCTCGGCCAAGAGTAGACATGAGATCAGATCAGTATATGTGGCAAAGCCCTTTGTCCTGTATTTCTCTTGCAACACAGAATTCGACTGATTGAAAGTCGTATAGGTCTTTTCAAGCATCATGCTATCGGTTACTTCTTCACCACAAAGCTTTAGTATTGAGACAATCTTGAATAGAGCTGAGTTGTAATCATCCACTGACTTATAGTCTAAGAATCTTAGATGCATCCAATCATGCCTTGCCTTTGGAAGCAACACCATCCTGTGGTGATCATATCTATTCTTTAAAGCTTTCCAAAGATCTAGTGGATTCTCAATTGTCATGTACTGATCTTTAAG
>NW_026015767.1:275000-282500 GCF_020379485.1 Brassica napus
GATTTTCCATTTTTCCCGATCTTCACAATTATCTTCAAAACTTCCGTATTTATCCGCGGAAACTTGACATTTATCCTTCCTCGTGGGCCAAGCGTAAACCATGCTGTGGTTTACGGGCTTTTGGTTAGGAAAATCGTAGGATGGGCTTCGAATCGTGTTTTAGGTCCCTTTGGGCCGTCTTCCGACTCGACACGTTTACTACGAGTTTTCCGCGGTTTCTAATCCGCGAAGTTTGATCGATGAATTAGAATAGCGGGAAACATGGACTGAGCGTGCTACGGTCTTCGGGAGATAGCATTCGAAGGTTTGACGAGAATGCATGGACTGGTGTCGTATCGATGTTCGGAAAGGTTCAATCGCTACACAGCGACCGAACTTTGGCTCGAGCCCGGTCGCTACGTAGCGACCGAGTGAGACGAGCGCTCGGTCGCTACGTAGCGACCGAGATTTGGCTTGAGCTCGGTCGTTACGTAGCGACCGAGCGGGACGAGCGCTCGGTCGCTACGTAGCGACCGAGCGGCACGATTGTCGGTCGTACGTAGCGACCGAGCTTGGCTCGAGCTCGGTCGCTACGTAGCGACCGAGCGGGACGATCGCTCGGTCGCTACGTAGCGACCGAGCTTTGGCTCGAGCTCGGTCGCTACGTAGTGACCGAGCGGGACGAGCGCTCGGTCTCTGCGTAGCGGCCGAGCTTGGCTCGGGTTTGGTTGCTACGTAGCGACCGGACGGCGTGTATACGTAGCGACCGAGCTTGGTTTGTTCGGTTTGAATCCCAAAGGATACTTCTTCGTAAAAACCTCGTATAGGTTATTTTTACGAAAATTACATCTCTTCTTTTACTACTCTTTCGGAAATACGATCTCCGAGGATTTTCGGGTGGTAATTCCGTCGTAACCGTTTTTGACCCCAACAGTTAGCCCCCCAGCCCGTTAGGATCATGTATCGTAGGATCCTAGCGTGCGGTTAGGCATGTTTGGCAAGTTAGGCGTGATGGATGGAATTAATATCCGAAAGTCCGAGCTTAAATAGTAAATCCTCATGTCTATAAGAAGAGAGGTAACTTGTTCCATAATTTTTTAACTTTCTTGTTTTTCTCTAAGATCTTTCAAAAAAGAACTTTCTATCTTTCTCTCCACCCTTTTCCTCTATTCTCTCAAGAGAAGTGTAAAGATGTCGAGCAAGAAAAAGATTGCGAAAAAAGGGTCCTCGTCCGCGAGTCCTTATGAAGAGCTCGTCGTCCCGAAGATGGATCCTGCCGAGAACGAGGCATGGTGGGTTGCTCATTATGGCTCGTTGACTCCTCCCAAGGAGAAGCCGTTCCCGGTCCTGGTCCATCGTGGAGTCGAGGAAGAGGATGCAAGCAGGACTACTGACGAGTTTCTCGCGACGATGCGATCGTTCTACCACATCCCGGATGCTGTGGAATTCCGGGTTCCCTGCCGCGGGGAATGTGCTAACAATCCCCTGGAGGGTTACTTTACTTGTTATGAGGCGTTCGTAGTGCGTTGTCGCCTCTGGTTCCCCATACCCGAAATTCTCGTCCGAGTGTTGGACCGTTTCGAAGTTGCGATAAGTCAGTTGACACCCCTTGCCATTCAGCACCTTATTGGGATCCTGATCCTAAGCTACGAGCATGGCCTTTCCCTTTCCGTCGATCATTATGAAGCGCTTTTGAGGCTTCAACTTGTCAGGGATACGGATAAGCATAGGTTGGTCCCTCGGAAATTTATGTCAGTGGTTAAGAAGTTTATTTCGAACTTCAACTCGTGGAAGAAGTTCTTTTTCTTTGTCCGTATAGACGCTGCATCCGTCGAAGAGAGTTGCATTCCATTGTTCCAGAGGTTGCCGAATGATCGTCCCTTCATCAACCCTTTTGCTCCATTCCCCGAGGACATCATTTCGGTGAGGGATCTTCTCAGGAATGGTCCCTTCTTCTGGACTTCTTTTACGCCGAAGAGGGTTCGGAAGGCACTGAGATTCGTGCAACCCGGTCCTGCTTTGGACGCGGACACGGGAAGCGACTCCGAACCCGACGACCATAATCCCGTCGAAGCTCCGACAGCTGCGCCGGAGTCGAGCTCTTGGAAGGGAAAAGATGTCGATCTTGGCGACATAGAGTTTTCGATGGATGACTCTATGCTTCCAGGATGGGATCCGAACCTTGCTTACGGCGATGGGAGCGGTTCGAGCGAGGCCCCTATTCCGGATTTTGATGATTTCTTTGCTGGGCTGCTCCTCCTACGAAAGAATCGGCGAGGCCGAGAGTCGTTGCGGAAGGATCTTGCATCATCAATGGGTTTAGTTTTTTTTTTGAGAATTTTTTGGTGATTGTCCTATGTATATATTTGCAACATGCCAATCGATTTTGCAGGGCCTGAGCTTGCTGGCCTCGGCCATCGAGGCGGGCCATAGAGAAGCCATGGTCTACCGCTTCAAGGCGGAGAAAGCGGAGCGGGATCTCGCTCGCGTGCAAGGCGAGATGCTGGAGCGAGAGGCGCAGCTTACTCGTGATCATGCGCGGGCTGTTCGTAAAGCGGAGAGGAAAGGCAAAAGAGAAATCGTCGAGGTGATGAAGACTCGTGCATCTCAGTTCCAGGTTGAGTACGGGAACCTCAAGAATGCCTTTACCTCGGTGGGTGACTTTCGCGAGTGTCGTGGTTCGGTCGGAAGTCTTTGGAGGACGCGAGCCGATGACTATGTGTTTGAAGAGGAAATGAGCTTGATGAAGAGTGGGATGAGTGACCGTGCCCATGCTGAGGCGCTTATCCCTCCGATCGACGAGAGGATTCAAGGGTTCTGGGATTCCATCCCGGTTTCCCCTGATACCGAGGAGGTTCCGACCGATTTTCACGATGGTGGCGAGGAAGTGGATCGTCCCGCGGATGCGTTTGGTGCTTCGTTGTCCGGGGACTTTGACTTTGGATTATGAGGGATGGATCAGTTATCCTTGTTTTCGGCCGAATGTGGCCCTTTGAATTTGGATTTCGTTTAGGCCTAGATGGCCGTATTTGTATTTCCGGGACTGGCCGTTGGTGGCTTTGAATCCCTTGCCGCTTTACGCGGTTTATTTATATGATAAATGTTTTGTTTCGAGTTTTCCTGAGTAGGGTTGAAGTAAATACGAGTTGTCGTCTCGTATGTAGTTCTAATTAGACGTTCAATCTGTTGGTTCGTTCGTGATTTTCGTAAAAATTTATCTGTCTTTACGATTTTCGAGAACATTGAGATACGAACGGAGAGACATGGTTTATGATCTCGTATCTTTTAGATATCATGCCTTGAGATGTTTGAGACCAGAGCGTTGGGTTTAGGGCAAGACCTAGGTTTACTTTCGGTTAAGGTTTGTGCGGTGACTAGCCGGCTATCGTTTTTCCTGTTGCGATTTCTTCCTGACTCGCACCGATTTAAAGTCCGCGATATGTTCTCGGCTTATATGACTTGTATGGTACGAATCGAGCATCTTCTCAGAATCAACTGGAAGTGCTAAACCAAAATTTCGGATTTTTGTTGTAGCGCGCTTTTGTCCTTGTGCTGGACGTTTTTAAAGATCAAAAGAGTGATCGGATTGCGTTTGTTTAAGACGGCTGGCGTGTTCGTCGGGGCCAATCGACGAACGGGGTGTAAGGTTTTTGGTGGTCGCGTTCGGACAATTTGTTAGCATTGTCCTCGAATTTTAACTTTTGCGACGTCTCGCAGTTATTTCGAGGATTATGCGTGTATTTTTGCGTGTTTGAAAGATGATAATCTTTACGATTTTTGGGCCGGAAGGGGCCGCAGACAAGAGTCTTAACGTTTTCAGGCGTGTCCTGAAAGTTTCTTTTGTGTTTTACTGAAGCGTAAACGTTTTCGATAAAAAGGACAACGTATATTGTAGTAAAAGTTTTTGAAGTTTCTAAAAACTCGATTACAATAATGAAGATTTTTCTAAGTGGGAGTATACGAGTATACGCACCCACTCCCCCCCCCCCTTTTTAGAGAGGGGGATAGCTGAACTCGTCTTTTGACGAGCTGCCTACGTACCCCTTTCGAGGATCAAGCCATCTCGTAGTTCTGTTTCATGCCGCGAGTGTTCTTACTCGGCGGTAGATGTCGCGATGTCCGCCTTGACCGTGTCGATCGTGGCTGGGTCGACGCTATTTTCCGGATGTTCCGGTTGAGTTGTTGCGTGGGCTTCGGATTTATGTCGAGCTTCGACGTCCGATGCGTTTGCGTTGATAGACGATTTTACTTCGTCTTCTTCCGGGGCGCTTTTGGCTGAAGATCGATCTATCTTCGCGCGTTTGCCGTTTGTAGAAGCCGTGATTTGCCTTAACTTATGCTCCGCGAGGAAGCACAGTCGCGACTGTTTTTGGCATCCCCAAATGGCCGCGACTCCGCTCGGCGTTGGGAACTTGAGACCCAGGTGGTAGGTTGACGGAACTGCCTGCATGGCGTTGAGCCATGGGGTTCCCATGATCACGTTGTAGATAGCGGGATGATCGACTACCGCGAATTCGACGATTTTCGTGATCTCCTTGGCCATGACTGGCAATTGGATTGATCCGAGAGTCATCGACACTTCGCCTGAAAAACCCGTGAGCGGTTTTGGCGTCGGAATTACTTCTCCGAGTTCGATACTCATCCGCTTGAGAGTGTCGCGGAAGATTACGTTGACCGTGCTTCCCGTGTCGACGAGTACCCTTCCGACTTCTAAATCTCGTATGACGAGATCTATGACGAGCGGGTCGCAGTGAGGTTGGTCGATACCGCCGGCTTCTTCCTCCGTGAAGGTGATCGAGCAACTTTGGCCGTCTCGAGGAGGAGACCATGTAGGCCAATTTGCACTTGACTCTGCCTTCCGTTGGTAAGCCTTGATGGCCGACACGGTATCGCCGCAGTATTGTGATCCTCCGATGATCATATTGACTCTGCGACGATTGTTATCGTTCCCTTTGTCATCCGGCCTCCTACCGCGTTTATCCCCAGGATGGTTTCGTTGAGGGGATTTTTCAGCGGGCGGATTTCTATCCGTCTTTGGAGGCCGATCAGAATCGAGGATGAGATCCTTGACGCTAGTTACTTCCGAAAGCTCTCCAGCGAGTAGCTTCGCGGCCAGTCTTGCTCCCAAGACTTTGCAATTGGTCGTGGAGTGTCCTCGGGATTGGTGGAACTCGCAGAAGGTGTTTTCGTCATACCCTTGATTGCGAGTCCATGTGTTGCCCGTGGTCCGGCCTTGATCCGAACTGATCGCATAGTTATGCGCCCCTTGGAGATCTTCCCCCTCGTGATGGACGTACTTGTCGTTACGAGAGTTCTTCTTTTTCCCCTTCGGATCTGCGTCTTTCGAGGATGGTCTTGCCGGCTTATGTTTTTGCGATAAGACTTTAGTTTCTTCCTCGACTATGATGTAGTCCGTTGCTTTGTGGAGGGCGTCCTGGATCGTTCGCGGTTTGTCGAGAGTTATCCATTTTCTGAATTTCGACTTGTACCAGAGCGTCTTTCTCAGCGCGTCGATGGCCACTTTGTCGCTTATCCCGCTGACCCTGGACATTATCAGCTTGAACCGACTGATAAACTCGCGGAGGGGTTCGTCTTCCCTCTGGGAGAGACTCCAGAGGTCAACATCGGAGGTTTCCCTGTCTATGAATACAGAGTACTGTTTGAGGAATTCCGATGCGAGCTGTCGAAAACTCCCGATGGTGTTGCGACGAAGGCGTGCGAACCATTCGAGCGCTGCTCCTTCGAGATTTTCGACGAACAGGCGGCAATAGCCGGCATCTTTTTCGCCGTCCTTCAGTCTTGCTCTTCCCATCGCGATGTGGAAAGCCTGAAGGTGCGCTTTCGGATCGGCCGTACCATCGTACTTCGGTACTTTGATCTTTCCCGGATCGGACACCCTCATGTCCGAAATGCGACTGGTAAAGGGTCTTTCGAGCTCCTTCCAGCAGTCGATCGATCTCGGGGGCAGCACTAGTAGCATGATGGATTTGAGACTTTACGGCTCTCACTTCTGCCGCAGTCTTAGTGATGTAGTCGCGAAGATCGCGGATATCCGATGTCTCGTCAGTAGATTTCCGAGCCTGTCGGCGTTTACTGCGAGTGAGCTCGGTTTGCCTTTCGGCTAGTTCCTCTTGTTCGTTCCAATAGGCGACTTCTTCTTCTTCCGTCATTGGTTTTTCGAACGGGGAGCCTTCCCGAGCGGATCGGCTTCTGGTCCTTCTTGGATGTCTGTCGACATCCTCGTCGGTGTCGTTGGAGACATCGCTAGGATCCAGGTCAATGTGTTCGGCTTCGTTATCCTCCGAGTCCTTTGCAGGGGGCGGAAGATTTTCAGGGTTCCCCTTTTCGACGGGAGATTTCTCGCTAGGGTTTTGACCGGAAGGTCGTTCCCGCGCGAGTCCTGCTCTATCGAGTGGGGTGGCGAAGTCGAGCCTCTTCCCGCAGATTTTGGTGGTTCCGCGGGGACGGATAGCTTGGGTTCTTGCCGTTAAGGTTTCAACCTGTTTGGTCAAGGTATTCACGAGCTTATCCTGTTCTTCCGACCTTTTCTCATAGGTGGCGGACATCTTTTTGAACTCCTCGAGCGTCGCGGCATTGGCTTGCGCGTTGGCTGCGGATACGTCCGCTACTGGAGTGTGGAGATCGGTGCCGCTGCCTCCTTAAGAGGAGTTTGCACGTTATCCGCGTCGTTGGTTGACATGTCAGATTGTGTGTGGCTTTTGCGAGTTAGATTGATCCGTAAGTTTCCCCTCCTTCTAGCGCGAAACTGTGGGAACCGAAATTCACACTGTCGATTTCTGTTTAAATAAGGAAACTAAGAAAACCCTAGTTTCCCAGAGGACCCGGATATCTGTTAATTACCACACGTCAAGAAATCAGAACACGAGAATAACAACGATAAAAATAAGAAATCGAAAAGAGAGCAAAATAGATCTTATTCCGAATCTGCGTATGAGCGTTACAACAAGGTATAAGCCTGGGCTCGAGAGCTGTCGGCGAGATTCCTAGTTCTAGCAACCCTAAGACGGCTAAACCTAATTGAGTCGCAGCTCGAAATAACAAAAACGGAAAATTGCCTAAATTGCTCTAAGTGCTAAGTTTGCTCTGAAAAAGTTCTCCCTTCTGCTCCTCGCCTAGGACTCCTTATATACTAGCTCCAAGGTCGGTTTACGCTTTTACTCTTCTGCCCTTAAGCCGTCATAGCATAAAATGGAGATTTTCCATTTTTCCCGATCTTCATAATTATCTTCAAAACTTCCGTATTTATCCGCGGAAACTTGACATTTATCCTTCCTCGTGGGCCAAGCGTAAACCATGCTGTGGTTTACGGGCTTTTGGTTAGGAAAATCGTAGGATGGGCTTCGAATCGTGTTTTAGGTCCCTTTGGGCCGTCTTCCGACTCGACACGTTTACTACGAGTTTTCCGCGGTTTCTAATCCGCGAAGTTTGATCGATGAATTAGAATAGCGGGAAACATGGACTAAGCTTGCGACGGTCTTCGGGAGATAGCATTCGAAGGTT